>NC_065443.1:7491933-7794963 GCF_917563875.1 Diabrotica virgifera virgifera | reverse complement strand
GAAAGGTATATCACCTTAAGAGCAAACAGTAGCGATCAACAGGTAGCAACAAACGCGTTCCACGATTGCGGCTCTAATTTTGAATATTTTGTCGAGATATTTGGCACACATATTCGTAATATAATAAAGAATGGCGGTACAGAGCCCAATGTCAGAAATATGTTAGTATGTGGAAATTACTCTATAACTAAATAAAATATTGAATAAAAAAATATGAAAAAAATTTTTATAAGAAATGCTTTTCTTTAGTTACGAGTGACTAAAATTAAAAATATAAAAAAAATCAACCAAAAAGCAAACATTAAAAAAATTGAAAAAATCTAACACATTCATCAAAGAAAAGCGTGGCGCGTCTTCATCTAATAAATGGTTTTCGCCCCACGCTTTTCTTTAACAAATGTGTTAGATTTTTTAAATTTTTTTATTTTTTGCTTTTTGGTTGATTTTTTTATAATATTTTTAATTTTAGTCACTCGTAACTAAAGAAAAGCGTTTCTTAAAAAAATTTTTTTCGTATTTTTTTATTTTTTACTTTTTAGTCTTACACTTTTCAAACATTAAAATATATCGTCATGTTTCTTAAAATATGTATAAAACATATGATGTACCTACTAACATGAAAAGTAGTCGGAATCGGCAAAAAATTTGAAACTTCATTGTTTATTTATGAAGCATAACGTAAACAATTAACGTAAAAAGTGAAATTAGGTATAGTTTATATCATTAGCTACAATCCATAAAAGTTTCAAGTTGTTACATTGTAAAAAACCAGAGAATTTAAGCATTTTCCATTAAAATCGTTTTTTTTTATTTAAACAATTAATAAATTGTATTGTTCCCGCGAATGCATATGTCTGCAAATTTTCATTCATTTGCATTGGAGAAAAGGCAGTCAAATTAACGTCTAATAATATCTAATATAAAGATTTGACGGAAACTATTGAACTAAATAAAAGCGTTTAAAAAAGGAGCCCGTACCGCCATTAAGAAAGACAAAAAAGTACTTTCTTTAAATAAACTTCCAACTACTAAAAATCGATTTTTTTATAACAAGAAATCGAACGTTACTGACTTGGCAACATTTCGCGCCTATGTGTATAAAAATTATTGTTTTTGGTAGTATATAGACGTCACTGTCAGTGTCGAATTACCGACGCACTGTTGCCTCACTTTTGAAAGTTCGCAGAACTTTCGCAATCTTGGACCGCGTTTGTTGCTACCTGTTCCTGTTGATCGCTACTGTGTGCTCTTAATGTATTTTGTAATCTGCTGCAGATAGAGATACAGGTTTTTGTTACTAAATGAAGTCGAAAACGGCGAACTCGATTATAGATATATCTCAATTTCACAAAAAATGTAGATAACGTTGTTTGACACTAAACCCGCGCCGTGTAAGTCATAACTGGCCTAATAACTGACTTATATATTAGTCCTGTCGCCAGGGGGGTACAACGGCCTCCTTTATTCAGATGGACTTACCCAAATTTTTTTTATATATTTTGGCCCGTAGAACACGAATTTTTTGGGTAACAGTTGATCCGGATGTCGATAAGATTGTTATAAACAAAGAAGTTGAGAAATTACATAACAGCGATTTCTCGCAAAACAAAACATTTTTTTGTATTTTTGGGGCATTCTAACCAAAAAATGTTCCTACAACTTTTTTCGTAGAATGCATAGTTTTCGCGATAAACGTGGTTGAACTTTCAAAAAATCGAAAAATTGCACTTTTTGAACCCGAATAACTTTTGATTAAAAAATAAAATAGCAATTCTGCTTACCGCATTTGAAAATTTAAGTCAAAGTATATCGGTTTTGAATATTTGCATTGCTAAAAATTTATTTTTTTATTGTTAAAAAAAACTATAAACACATATTGTTTCCCGTGCCTAATACATGCGTTTTGATGCATGCTACGTAGAAATAGCCTCGCTTGCACTTGTACCTACTCTACCTAATCGTTCGATTTTAAATGAGAAATCATTGAAAACATCACTCAAGCACTAGGTGTTTATAGCTTTGTTTAACAATAAAATAATAAATTTTTAGCAATGCAAATATTTAAAACCGATATAATTTGACTTGAACTTTCAAATGCGGTAAGCAGAATTGGTATTTTATTTTTTAATCAAAAGTTATTAGGGTTCAAAAATTGCAATTTTTCGATTTTTTGAAATTTTAACCGCGTTTATCTCGAAAACTATGCATCCTACGAAAAAATTTGTAGGAACATTTTTTTGTTAAAATGGCCCAAAAAATACAAAAATATGTTTTGTTTTGCAAAATATCGCTGTTATGTAATTTCTCAACTTCTTTGTTTATAACAATCTTATCGATATCCGGATCAACTGTTACCCAAAAAATTCGTGTTCTACGGGCCAAAATATATAAAAAAATTTGGGTAAGTCCATCTGAATACAGGAGGCCGTTGTACCCCTGCTGGCGACAGGACTATATTATATTATATTATATTCGGGCCTTTGTGTCCAATCTAGGTGTTTGTTTTTCCAAATTGTGACGTTTAGGCATCCGGCCGTTCTACTGGCTTAATTATTTCGTCTTTTACCTCTTCTTCGTTGTTGTCGACTGATAGAGTAATTACCCATTTATTTTTTTTGTGGGTTGTAATTTACTTAAAAATTCACTCATTGTTGAGGTTTTTTTTACAAAATTTGTCTATTTATTATTATAGACCCGTAGGTTGAGTCTATATATATATATATATATATAAAAAAAACAAAAGATGTAGATCTTTGAAACACACTCAGTGATCAAAAGATCCACAGGTACTGGTTTAACGACCACTCGTACGAAATCAAACAAATGAAATAGAGAATGTGGAAAAATTTGTGAGAAATATCCAGAAATAGTGGATGTGTGAGTTATTCGTAAGGGGATTTTTCCACATTCTCTATTTCATTTGTTTTATATATATATATATATATATATATATATATAATCTAAAAATGCATTGTTTTCAAAAAAAGGGTAGGGGAGAGTTGGATAAAACGGGATAGTCGGATAAAACGGGATACCTAGCCTAGAGACCCAACTAGTGCTGCTATCAATCAGACAACGACGAAATCTTGTTCTCGGTCGTCATTTTGACATTCTCAGTTCGTTTTACCTCGATGCTATTATTTGGTGAAAAGTTGTTGTGTTTAGAATTGTTTGACTCTATTCTTTTGGTACTTTGTACTTTTAAGTGCGTCGTTTTCTACATTATATTGCCGACATATCTAAACACATAATTCCGGTGACTATTACATTTAATTAAGCACTCATTAACGAATATTCTCATGTGCAGTCTATCTAATTTTACTTTCACGTTTAGCCAGGGGCCATTTTTGTTTTGAAAAATGTCTGAGTTGGACAAAACGGGACACTTATAAGTTGGATAAAAGGGGATACAGTTTCTTATGTCCCGTTTTATCCACCTATTTATTTGTTGGCCTATTAATTTTTAAATAGCAAGAAAGCGTGTTCTCATACTGCAGAACAGAACAACATATTTTTATGTGACTTTTGTTCTGATATACGTACCTAGTCCTAAATAAAATGTCTTATTTCCCATTTTGCAATAAAACATAAAAAAGGCCTATTTTTAAGTTTCTGACTACTGAAGATATTGTTTTTTCAAAGGTAAATTTTGCTTTGCAGTCTTATATCTACTTAAATATACTTTTTAGATAATTTTATGCAAAAAATTAAATATTGTGAACCTATCCCATTTTATCCAACCGTGGTATGCTAAAACGGGATGTGCAGGACTTTAATAAATAATTTTTTTTACTATTTTCCAGTTATTAAAAATAGTTAAAAATTAGTTTTTTGTGTGCTTCAATAAATGTTATACCTATAAAAAATAATAATATATTTTCTTTAACATTTTTTCCGTAATAAAAATAACCAAGAATGGTATCCCGTTTTGTCCAACTCTCCCCTAGGTATAACTTTTTTTACAGATAGCTGCAGGCCTATTTATTTATTTTTTGTGTTTTATCAAAATAGGGGAGTGCATAATATATAGATTTTCACTTCGGAAAAAATCAAACAAGATAGGACTTTTTGTAATTTCGTTAAGAAATGTTTAATAAACAACATATCAGAAAATTCTACTCGAGAAGTGGGTGCTTCATTTTTTATTAAACAAATGAACTGCGAAATTCGATGTTTTTTTAAATACCTCCGAAAATATAAATTTTAGAAAAAAACTGACTTGGCCATTGAAAAAAATCAGAAAATTTTGCAAAACAACCTTATATAAAGGTTTTTCTAAAATTAAATCTGTAGCTTCTATAATTTTTTATTTATAACGGTAAAGTCACCCTTCTCACAAACATTGGCGCACTGTAAACTAGCGTTCGGCGAAGTACACGGTTGAGTTATTTTAATGTAATTCTTTAACTAATGGATAAAATGAAATTTTACAAATTGGACACGAAAGAAGAATAATTAAGCTATCTTATGGTTATAATAAAGAGAAATAAAATATAATACGTTGTGGGCGGAAAGTGAGACTTACATGAATTTTGTTTAAAAATGATTTAAGAATGTGTAACTAATACAATTTTTTGTATAAAACCCTCAATTTTGCACAACTTACCTTTTAAATAACTTTATAAACGATGTTTCATCCAAAAAAAATCTCAAAAATTTAATTCAAATGATACGACGTCTTAAACAATGTAATTTTTGAAAACTTCGTAGATTTACAGAATTACTACCACTATTAGACGGCACTACTCAAGTTTGAACAAATTTATTACAAGTTTTTAGGTGATTTTTTAATGCTTAGGATGTAGTCAATAAAATGCACTAAATGATTTTACTTTAGAAGTGCAATAAACTATTTCTTTTTGAGAAGATTAAGAAAGATAACGCAAATGTAATACAAAAACCGAAAATTACCAGCTAAAAAAAATGATCATACAAAGTGATCAAAACCTTTTTCTGTAAAACTTACCTAAAATAAATATTATATTAATAAGCTTCAACAATAATAAATGTTCAACAAAAAATTTTTTTTCAGCTGTTATACAGTATGTCTGCGTAACTGGGAACCTATTGATAACTTTTTTATGAGTTTTACGAAAAAAAGTTATACTTTATAAAATATTGTTCATTGTTTATAATCTAAGATCCAGCCATCAAATATCAAATTTTATTAATTTTATACGAGGTGAGATATAAAGTACCTTTATATCTCACAATATCGAAAATTGGTATTAAGAAAAGTTGTTTGTAATTAAAAAATATGTTTCAGTATTCAATTACATCCTTATAGTTTAAATATTGTGAATAATAAAGCCACGTAAATCTTAAGAAAAATTCATATTTTTTACATACCTCTTATAAAGTTGAAAAAGTTTGATATCTGATGGTTTTATCTTAGATTTTAAACCAGGTAGAGTAACTACTTTTTTTCGTAAAATTGATCATAAAATAGTTATCAGTAGTAATTGCACAAGAGCTCTAAAATTATTGAATTTTTCCCGAGTGACACTTCGACAGTTTTAATTTCATGAGCCGAAGGCGAGTAAAATTATGTCAATGTGTCACGAGGGAAAAAATTCTATATTAATTTTAGACATCGAGTGCAATTTGCTGCGATTATTTCATGAATAAAACTGTTCAAAACCAAAATTTTATTGTAATTTATTTATGTAAGCACAAATTAGTACAATTAAACACACAGTTGTTATAAATATTTGACGGTTGAAAGTCATCACTTTTATGATTTTTAAAACATTAATTGTCATCAATGTCACTGACTGTATTTTTTCATAGCAACGAATGGCATCTGACGTAATATACTTAACGACGGAAAATTACCAAAAATTATCAGTTTAATTTTTATTTCTGTAGCTTTCTATTGGTCAGAATCTCCTATGACTGAAATAATCATAATTGTAATAAAATGATGATTCGGATATCCGTCATTTGAGAAAAAATTGAAATTTTTTTTTTCGATTAGAATGATGTAATTGTATATTAAACATAGTTTTTAATTTCAAACAACTTTTCATAATAGCAATTTTTGACATTCGGGAATATAAAGGTACTTTAAACTTTAACGAAATTCATATTTTTGACATAACTCGTATAAAATTGATAAAATTTGATATCTGGTGGTTGAGTTTTAGATTTTTGACTATCCAGAGATTTTTATGAAGAATAACTTTTCTTCGTAAAATTGATAATAAAAAAGATTTCAATGTGGTTCGTAGCTACGCAGACATACTGTATAAGAGCTTCTGTATAAGAATTTTCACATTGTAATGCCATATTCGGATTCAGTATAATCAAAAACAGAATTGAATCATGTTTTATCAAAGGAAAATGATAAATTCAACGATATTTTTAAAATTATTTATACAAAACAATTGTTATTGTTTAAACAATTAATAAACAAATAGCGGCCAAATCTGCGAGTAGAACTTTTTACTTTAACGTGTATATAAATTAACAAAATAGTTTTAGAAAAATATAAGCTTGTTTGAATTTTTCCGAAACAATGAATGTTTTCGTTCTAATTGCACTCCCCTAAAAAATATATTTCTGATTTTTCCGTAAGGTGCTCCAACTTTAAAAACCTGAAAAACTGGTTTTAAGGGTTTTGAAGGATTTTTAATATAATTTCAGGTAACTAAATTTTTTAAAGATATCCACAAATTTGGCGAAACACGTCCAAACCTCTGAAGGAGACCCCAATAAATACCCAAGTTTGGGGAAGGTTTGTAAAAACCGCAGAAATGTGTGTGAATTTTTGAAATTTTTAAATTTATTGCATTAAACCTAAACAAAATACGACCGAAAAATGACGTTTTTTTATTGATGGCGAAGTAAAACTGTAACTGGAACTGTAATTATAAAGGGGGACGGGGGTGGAGGGTTAAAATCGCGGTGAGCCTTATTTTCTAATCACATAGAAGCTAAAAAAAATGAATTCTTAACGGTGGGTATCATTTACCTAAATGATTTTCTTAACCTTGTTGATATAAATGTTTTGTCTAGTCATGATTGTTATTCTGTCATAACTTTTTTGCAAAAAAACATATTTAGAGACGCTTAGCCATAAAAATGTCACTTAAAAAAAGCCTCGTTTATTTCTACGTATTACTGCTGATTGTATTACATTAATTTTTTTGCAATTAAGAACTATTTTATTTCCAAAAACTATAAAAATTATACAACATTATTATTTCACGCGTGTTTTATTATTTATTAAAAGTTGAAAAAAATATGAAATTGGGCCTAGTTTCCGTTACTCATTAAGTATTTTATTTTTTTTTTACAAAAAAGTTAACTAATCTTTTGTCAGATATATTTCCATATTTTATTGCAGTGAATGAATAAGTTTGTACAGTCGGAAAAATGAAAGAATACCCATGAACGAATCTATAAAACACGCTGCCTGTATTTTAGTATTCTAATGAAATTATATTTTATGGTACTTTTTTATTTCTTAAGCATTTCCTATACCTAATTGCTTTAATTTTTGAGTTATTCGTGATTCTTTAATCCAAACATTAATTGCAACAAAAATTACGTGAAATTTTATTAAGTAGCTGTGCAAATAATCAATCAAAAACAATTTTTCGAAAAAAAGTAGATATTAATCTAGACTGATCCTTAATTTATTAATTTTGGATGAGATATCCAAATACCTACGTAGTCAAGATTGTTGGTGCGTAAAATATAAATAAAAACATACAAGATTCTACCTAGTAGTTGGATGACAATAAATTTGCTAAAACATTTGACATTATACTATTTTTATAGTTCCAGTTGCTTTGTTACCATTACTAATATTAATTTTTTTAATGAATAACTGATGAGTAACTGATCAAAATGTTTTCTATGCTAGGAGAGTATAACAAAAATGTGCTACTAGCAATAAGAATTTTTCATCAGCAATTTCCTGATAGACGAAAACCAAGAAGAGAAACTTTTGAAAGTATACTAAAAGGGTTTCAATGTACAGGATACTTAAATTTCGAGAAACCTGATCGAATAAAACTATTGTAAATGAATAAAATGAATTAAATGTAATCCTTAGTGTAACTGAGGATCTGCATATTAGGAATAACGTTCTTATAATAATACTATCTAGACCTAAACTGTTGAAATCGTTTTAGTGTACTTTAAAAAGTTTCTCATCTTGGTTTTCGTCTATCAGGAAATTGCTGATGAAAAATTCTTATTACTAGTGGCACATTTTTGTTGTACTCTGCTAGCACAGAAACCATTTTGATCAGTTACTCATCAGTTATTCATTAAAAAAAATAATATTAGTAATGGTAACCAAGCAACTGGAACTATAAAAATAGTATAATGTCAAATGTTTTAGCAAATTTATGGTCATAGCCAACTAGGTAGAATCTTGTATGTTTTTATTCATATTTTACGCACCAACAATCTTAACTACGTAGGTATTTGGATATCTCATCCAAAATTAATAAATTAAGGATTAGTCTAGATTAATATCTACTTCTTCCCGAAAAAATATTTTTGATTGAATATTTGCACAGCAACCTAATAAAATTTCACGTAATTTTTGTTGCAATTAATGTTTAGATTAAAGAATCACGAATAACTCAAAATTTAAAGCAGTTAGGTATAGGGAATGCTGAAGAAATAAAAAAGTACCATAAAATATCATTTCATTAGAATACTAAAATACAGGGTGTTCCATTTAAGAAAACTCAGAAAATACTCATTACGAGTTTTGACCAACCCTGTATATTAATATCAAACTTTTCGCTATATTATTAATGTTTAACAACAGTAGACTATATTAAAAATAGTTTGACCATAAATAGAAACTTTGATGTCAAATCACTACAATTCTACAGGGTGTGAATGTTGCTACGAAATTAACAATAAAATGTAATTATTTTTTAAACTACCTCGTATAATATTACAAAACCTATATTTTGTGAAAGAATACATCGAGGAGAATCCAAAAATGTAAAAATATACAGGGTGTTCTATTTAAAAAAACATAATTTTGTGTCACCCTGTCAATACGGGTGACCCTGTATATCTGAAAATATTTTTAAATTAAGGTCCTATATGTGCCCCAACTTTTATGTAAATAACTTTTTTTCATATCTCTTACGACAAACGAGTTATTGGACTTTGTCACACTAATGCCCCACCCTGTATACTGTATATAGATAGCTGAGAAAGTGAGTATATTGAGTGATTTGAAGCGGTCTCTACAGGATTCTCTCGCCTTTAGTCCTAGGATCACGCTGACTGCCTTTTTTTTGGAGTATGAAGGCAGTTGAGCTGTCCACCGAATCATCCCAGAAGATTATTCCATATCACGTAATAGAATAATAATAATAATATCAGATAATAGAATAAAAGTTTGCATAATATACCGATAGTAAGATTCCGATGGTAAGAATGGAATCGAATTACCGATAGTATGATGAAAAACTACAGGAGTAAAGAAACAAACGCTCATATGGTATTCATTGATCTTGAGAAAGCATATGATAGAGTTCCTCGAGAAATTCTGTGGTGGGCACTCAATAAGAAAGGAGTCCCTGGTGAATATGTAAAGATTGTGAGGGATATGTATGAGGGAGTAACGACTAGTGTTAGGACAGGTGTGGGAGAGACTGATAAATTTCATGTGAAAGTAGGATTGCACCAAGGCTCTATGCTTAGTCCATATTTATTCTCATTAATTTTGGACCAGATAACAGCGAAACTACAGGGTAACAAGGGCTGATAACGTGTTAGTAGGAAATAGTGAAAGATACTTAAAACAAAAGCTGGAACAGTGGAGGCAAGCTCTGGAGGAAAAAGGTTTAAAACTTAATAGGACAAAAACAGAGTATTTGGAATGTTCATTTAAGGATGGAGTTACTGCAAATAAAATGGTATCTTTGGATAGTGAACTGATTGTAAAAAGCAATAGTTTTAAGTACCTGGGATCGGTATTACAGAGTAATGGAGAAATAGATAGAGATGCATGCAGTAGAATTAGGGCTGGATGGATGAAGTGGAAAGAAGCGAGTGGTGTGTTGTGTGACAGAAAAATTTCAATGAAGCTGAAGGGAAAATTCTATAAAACAGCCATAAGACCAGCTATGATGTACGGAACTGAATGTTGGGCATTGAAAAAGAAAGAGGAACAACGAATGCATGTGGCGGAAATGAGAATGCTTAGATGGATGAGTGGAGTGACAAAGAAGGATAAAATTAGAAATGAGTATATTAGGGGAAGTGTAGGTGTGGCACCAATTGATGCCAAAATGAGAAAGCATAGGTTAAGATGGTTTGGTCATGTTCAACGTCGAGACGTTAATCACCCAATACGAAGAATAGCTGAAGTGCAGATTCCTGGAAGGAGTAGGAGAGGAAGACCAAAGAAGACCTGGGGGGAGACGATAAGGCATGATATGTTGGTAAAGGGGATTAACATTGATATGACCAAAGTTAGAATTGTGTGGAGAAATACAATTAGGGAAGCCGACCCCGCATAGGGATAAGGTAAAGAGAATGATGACCGATAGTAAGATTCCCTGGTCTCGAAAGCTATTCAGGAGTTAAAAACATGCAATGATTATTTTGTTCGATATTAATTTGAAAATTTTTTACAGGCCTTATTTTCTTTACAGCTTCTGACGCATTTGCCATAAATTGATTTATTTCATTAGAAAGCACCTGAGGATCACCCTCTAAACAAAAATTACCTTGATTTTTTGAATCGCCCTTAATCTCTTTTACCAAATGCCAAGCCATTTTAGTTTTATTTTCACTATTTTCAATTCGTTCTTTATAACAATTTTTTCGATATTAAGTGAGTAAAGCATTTTACTTACGTTTTTCTGCCCTGTAAATATCTTTATATTCATCATTATTATTAGATAGTGTAAACAAAACATCAAGGCAAGATTTACAATTTTTTATATCATCATTTTGCAAGCATTGTTGAATTTTTTTTATTTGCTGCATTTATCTCTTTAAGTGGTAAACAGTTATAAAAATTTCCTGAACTATATTCATGAATATCCATGGCCTCCTCGCCAATCAATACTACCTAAACTAGCAACCATCGCCTGGGAAATTTTTTATGTAAATAACTCTGAACATTTACATGAAATAAGCTGGGACTTCGTCTTGCTGAAAACATATCTCAATAAAATTGACTCCAAACTAGTTTTTCAGGGCATTATCGCTTCCTTAAATAAAAACGGCCCAATTAACTGAGGACCCACTATAATACCCGACCATACATATACTTTTCGCGGTCTTTGAGTGCGGTTTTCACATGCTTTTCTTCATCTTAGGTATTATTAATCCACCGAATAAGAAGACTTACACGTGAAATAGGCAATATATTGCTATGCTCTACTTTTTCTATTTATTTAGATTAATTAGAAAATTCTTAATTTAATTGATTATCCAATTATTTTATTTATTGCCTATGTAAAAATACAACTAAATTCCAATTAAATTTTCCAATCAATTTTATTCTCAGGGCTAATTTAGTATTTGATACAATACCTGTGATCTGTGGCTTCTAGTATTTCTAGTTGCTTACTTCTTCCAGGGTAGAAACAGGGAAATTGAAAACCCTCAAAATCGTATAAATGTAATCTATTGTTTTTATCAATTAAGCCGTGTACATATGATTCAAAAAATACTAAAATTTAACTTTGTTGCAACAATCTCAAACTTAATAAATTTATAACTCTGATATCTCCTTGTTTTGACAAAATTATTTATTTAATTAAATAATTTCTTATTTACTCATACTAAATTGAATGAATTTTACGTTTCTTCTTTTGCCTTGCCCTTGTTTCTCAAATTTGAAATGACTAACTGCGTTATTAAATTTTGTCCATTCAGACAAATGATTTGACTAACCTTTTATTCTTCACTCCCTCGTTTTCAGGATTGCGCCGTCCTTGACTCTCTCAACAGAGTCGCTCTCGTCAAAACTGCTTCCAAGAAAAACACACAGGACTTGCTCGAATATCTTGTGCACAAACGGATAATAATCAGCTACTCGTTCTAGACAAAACAAAGGAATCTCTCTCGGACCAGGAAAATTAACTCTTCAACCGGTCGACGATTTGGTTTCAACTTGATTCTGCTCGTAAAGGCCGATCACACCACTCTACACTGATTATACACTTTTACAACTCGACTGCCTTCTTCAGATGTCAATTTCACAGTCTTTATTTTTCTCTCAAATCCATACTCTCACACTCATTATCCCTTCTCCTGATATTTTCCATCCAATAAACAACAACCTCTCTCAAACCATTTATTTCTTAAGAAACCAAATATCCTTCCATATAACTTTCCCAATTTGTCAAATTTCAAAGAATATCATAATTAGTTCTTTACTACTTTCTACTTTTACAACTAAAAACTAATACAGTTTGTTTACCACATTAAAATACCTTCCCGGAAAGATCTTAAAACCGTCTTTGTTTTCGACCACGATGTCCAACTCTCTAATCACCGCAATGTTTGTTCATTGTCCCGTGAATTTCGTCGAATCACTTATTAGTCGTTTCACTTTTTCCCGAAACACTTGCTTAATAGCAAAATTAAATTCTAAACAATTTTGGTGATATACAGGGTGATGAAAAACTATGATTTTATGGTCGTTGATATAAATTTAATTTTTTTGAATTTTCTTAAAAAAAAAACAATTCCACAACAATATTTACGAAGCCCAACTGCGAGTATTAAGAAACAGTTACAGATCGCTCATAAATATTTGAATTACTTTTAGGACCCACTTGGTATCCTATTGTAGGATCCTTCCTAGAACTAAAAAGGCTTTCAAAAATATTTAAATCACAACATCTCGTCCAGCAGCACCTATCTAACAAATACCAATCTGACGTCATTGGTCTTCGAAACGGGAAGGAAAAGGTAGTCGTTGTTTTCAATAATGCTGCAGTCAAAGCTATCTACAAGAGAGATGAATTCCAAGCGCGACCAAGGACCTTCTTTTTGTATTTAAGAAATATGGGGATACGAAAAGGTAAGTGATTTCACTTGGTGAATTTTAGAAATAAACAAATATAGCAATATAGATCTCATCATCATCATCCAGCTTCTTCTCTTGTCCACTGCAGAACATAAGCCTCCTCAGCACGTCTCCAGGAAGTTCGATATTGTGCTAGTTGCATCCATCTACCATCTAATCAGCGTGTTGGTGGTCTGCCTCTGCTTCTCTTATCCATGCGAGGTCTTGTAACAAATTAAGGTAGTTTTAACGAATGTAGTAGAAGTTGTGGAAGTCTTAAAAGGGGTTTACTTAGTTATGGAATTTTTATAGAAATAGGCTAGCTGGAAATTCAAGAGACTTTATTAGTAGGGCTCAGGGGAGGATTAGGCCAATTTGCATGTCCTAATAAGACGGTAACTAATGAAATACTTGAATGATAAAGAAAATAAATTAATATTGGAAGTAATGAAAAGAAAGAGAACTACTGACCGAGAAGATATTACTGAGAACGTATGAGGGCGCCAGGGAAGGATTGAATGAATGCTTCGCCGAGTGACTTATATTACTGCACCTAACTAATACTTTTAATAGATACTATAAAATGGTAGGAAATAAAACATATATGTATGTATAACCCAATTTAATTAAAAAAAACCTATAAACCCTATATACAATTTTTACACTAGCTAATTATCCGACGTACTAGGCTAGTACGCTCCTGTCGATAATGCAGGTTTTACAGTAGGAAAAAAATATATGTAATGAATTTAGTATGAATAGGTATGTACCTTAACAACTTATTATTAATGAGGGTTACAATATTGGTTGACAATACCGTATCTAACCGGAAGTGACAAACCTGACAATACCTGACAAATGGAATAAATATTATTAAATAGGATATGAACCAGATATTGTGCACATTACCTTCACATATGGTTTATAAATCCCAAGCTATTTTAAATAAATTAAATAAGGGTGAAATATAAAATTTGTTTAAAAATATTGAATATTATGTTAATTATGTTTAAGAAAAAAAATGAGGGTATATTATTATTAGAATTATTTGAAAGTTATTGACACGAAGAGAAAAAAAATAGTAAAATTGAAAATTATTATTAAAACAAATTGACATGCAAATCTAGTTATATAAAAACTTGTCCCTACAAAAAGTAGGCGTATTGCCTCTTCCAACCTCCGGTGAAGCTGATGAGGGGAGAGCCAAATAAGGTATCCTCCGGTTTTACAACCCTAGGGAGGTACTCCACACCAACAGGAAGGTACGACAAGCAGGTAGCTGCCCAGTATCGGAAAACTCAACTTTTATTCCACAAAAACCAAACAAAACATCCACATTCCATCCAAAAGATATCCCCAAAATGTTTATTTATTCCAAAAAAAAAGCAAATTAAAGTATGATTGACTTAATTTTCCATCTTCTCTTCTTTTCTTCCGTGGCTAAAAGCATAAGAATCTCCTATTAGCTGGTGTTCCTTAAGTACACAAGAAACAGGGCATATAAGAAAGGTATAAAAAAAACCTTATAAAAATTTCTAGAAAAAATTACAGAAAAAGGATGAGCTATTAACTTTTATAAGTAAGTGTCATTAACCTTGAACACAAAATGGAAATGTAAAGAAATGGAAGGACATATGAACCAATAAGATATGTATATATTGTAATAAAGGATTACTTTATAGACGTAGATACTAAAAAGCAAATGAAAAGTGTCATTATTTCAGAAATTATTTTGAACTGGAAATTTAATTTGAAAGAATTTTTCTCGGTAGAAAACATAAATTTGATAGTGAGATTGACTTGTTAGACCTGATGCTTTATAGAATAACAATTATAATATTACTGTAAGTATTGTATTGAGAATGAGAACAATGGTTTTTTTACAAGAAAAAACTAATGGCGGACGTACCCACTGTTCTCCAAAAAGTAAACTTGGAAATAAAACTCTTCCTCTCACCGCACAAATCCAAAACAAAAAATAACTCCTTCCAAAATAAACCAATCTTATAATAAATGAATATTTTAACCAAATATTGTATTCTTTAAACAGTGACCACGGAAAAATTTACTTGTTCATTCAACCAGATTGAAAATTGAAGTGACAGTGACAATGACAACCCGCTCCGCTGGGAGATATGACATGCCCCACCGTCGGAAGCCGTGCAGCCACACGCTAAGACCAGAATTTCCCAAACATATTACCAACCCTATATTATCATTGGTCCCAAATTTAGGCGACTCTTCTGAGCATGAACGTATAACTGGTTGCATACTTATTAGGTGGCTTATAGGAATAAATATAATATTATCGTAACGATGGTACTCATCGTTACAGTCTCCATTCTAACAGTCTTTTTGTCACCTGTCATCTTGCAGTCTCGCTATATGTCCGGCGAAACTCCATTTAAATCTGGTAACTCTTTCTATGATATCTTGCACACCCGTTCTTTGCCCTATTTCTGACTCGATCCGCAAGTCTTATTCCTAGTATGGATCTTTTCATTTTCCGCTGTGCTATTCTAAGCTTCGACAACCTTGCTTTGGTTAATGTTAGTGTTTCAGTTCCGTACGTAATGACTGGAAGAAGACATTGATTGTATACTTTCCTTTTAAGGCTTAAAGGAATTTCACTGCTAAATATGTCTTCCAATCTGCCCTATGCTGCCCAGCATAGACCAATCCTTCCATCTATCTCTTTGGTCTGATTGTCTCCTAGAAATTTTGATGTTGTGTCCTAGATATTGATATTGACTTATTTCTTTTATGATATTGTCTTCGAGTGTTATTGATTATGAATCATATTATGAAGACTATAAAAGGATAAGAACTGAAACCCACCAATTGGTAAGAAAAACAAAAACAGATTACTGGGAAAGATTCAGAAAAGGACTAGAGATGGATTTCTACGGACAACAGAAACAAGTATGGCGCTTCATAATACAACAAAGAAGCGAAATGAAAGAACTAGTAGTTGAAATAGAACATTGGGTGGCCTTCCTGACAGAAATGTTTAAAAAATAAAACGAAGAATCTTTACCAGAAACGCCAAATATAGTAATTGATCAAAGGACCGAAATCTCCCAAATAGATGTGAAACAAGGAATAAACAAATTAAAAAATAGAAAGTCACCAGGGGAAGAACAAATACCAAATGAACTCTTAAAATATGGAGGTGATCACCTTGTACAACAACTGCAGCTTCTTACTCATAAATAATCACGACGAACAGAATAACAGATGAATGGAGGAGAGCTATCATGCTAATTTTATTTAAGAAAGGAGATAAGAAAAACCCAAATAAATATCGAGCAACATAGGCGTAACCAGGATGATCCTAAGGGGAGGTTACAACTACTGGAAAGAAAACCCCCCCTGGTTACGCCTATGTCGAGCAATAAATATTTTAAATACATACAACACTCAAATTGACAACAATAATAGCGACAAAAATAAACGAACGCATAACTCTGCAAGAGGAACAGCAAGGATTTCGGACAGGAAAAGCATGTACGGATGCAGTTTTGTAATAAGACAAATAAAAGAAAAGTCCCTGGAATACAACAAACCAGCATATATGTGTCTGATAGATTTTAAGAAAGCGTTTGATAGAGTGAGAATTCGGGACGCGATACATTTATTATATGAAAAGGGAATATTACTGGATTTAATAAAAACCATTGAGAATATATACATATAAAGATAACATAGCTATGGTAAGATGTATGGAAAAACTATCGCAACCTGTCAAGTATGAAACTGGCATTAGACAAGGAGATTCGCTGAGTCCATTAATATTTAATCTGATAATGGACGAAATCATAAAGAAAGTTAAAAAAGGAGAGGATATAGAATGGGAGAAAAGAAAATAAAGATAATCTGCTACGACGACGATGTGATAATAACAGCCGAAAATGAAGATGACCTACAAAGATTAATTAAAGAATTCGAAGACACGGCGCTCATATACAACATGGTGATTTCAACAGAGAAAACTAAATCGATAGTGGTATCGAAGCTATAGAAGCTATAGTCGAAGATAGTGGTATAAGCTACGGAAAAGTGGAAGAAGGAGTACAAAAACAAGAGAACATGTCGAACAGAGCAGCAGGATGTCTCAACAACACAATCTGGAGAAACAAATATCTCACAATGGAAACGAAAACCAGGATATATAAATTAACAATAAGACCGATAATGACGTATACAGAGGAAACAAGAGCAGATACGGCGAAAATACAAAGACTGCTGGAAACAGCAGAAATGAAAGTCTTACGAAAAATAACAAACCAAACTGTAAGAGACAGAGTGAGAAGTGAGGAAATACGAACGAGATGTGGTATAGAAGAAAAAAAAAAGTGGACCAAAAGAAGAAAAATAGAATGGAATCAACACATAGAAAGAATGACAGAAAATAGAATAGTACGAATAGCAAGAGAGAAATCGCCAAATGGCAGATCATTGGGACGACCAAGGAAAAGATGGTCAGACAATGTCAATTGAGGCTAAAACCCGAAGTAAAACAGGCATTGAGCCTATTTATAAAGTAGGAAGAAGAAGAAGAGTGTTATTAATCCTCCTAAAACCAAGTTAGTCATCATTTTGGTTTTGTCTTTATTTATTTTTAAACCAACCTCTTCAGCTGCTTTAGCAAGCTCTGTAAGCATTTTGCTTACTTCGTTGATGTCGTCAGCGATTATGACAATATCATTAGCGAATATGACAAATCATTAGCGAACCGGAGATTGTTGAGTTGCTTTGCGTCTATGTGTATTCCCTTGGCTCAGTCCAGTTTTTTAAACACATATTCTAAGACAGTCGTGATAAGCTTCGGTCACATTGTGTCTCCTTCTCTAACACCTCCCTCGATTTTGAATTTGTTAATTCTTGATGGAGCTGCACACTCGCTGTTGCATGTCTATAGATATGAATCAAACGAGTGGTGTACCTGTAGTCCGTTCTTTAACGGTAAAATATTGCAAAACCTCTAAATTTTAAAGAACCGCTTGGATTGACATGAAATTTGGCATACACATATCTAACAAGTCAAAGAAAAAAAGTGATATTGTGCCGATATGTGCTTTTGCCACGGGGGTGCTTTTGACCCCCTCTTGGGAGTGAAAAATATTCGTAAAAAGTAAGTCCGGAAATTGATAAACTGACTAATTTTAAGTAACTTTTGGTCTATAGAGTTTTTTCACTAAGTCAATACTTTTCGAGTTATTTGCCAGTGAATATGTTCATTTTTTCAACAAAATAACGACACTTTTAGACGGTTTTTTGCAAATAACTCAAATAGTACGTATTTTGTCGAAAAAACATTCATAGCAAAAAAGCCTTCATAGCCTGTAAAAAAATTAAAGAAATGGTGTATATATCACGTTTCTATACCTAGTAGTAGCAGAGTTATAGCTAATTAAATATAGGTTCATACTCGTCAAATTCCAAATGGAATATTTTAACATGAAATAACCAAAAATGAAGCACATTTTGGGGAAAACTTATTACAACTTATTTAAAGTGTTTAAAAAAAACTTCATTTTTGTTTTATAAAAAAAATTCTAGCATCAAAAGTAAACAAGTTACGCTCAAAATAAAGTTAGTCACTTTTTTTTTTGGTAAAAAAATCGGCAAAATCACCCCCTAATTAGTATCTCAAATGAACTTAATCGTTACGACTTCACAAGTTTCTTGACCCGCGTATATATTGTTTATATGATCTGTAAGTTTCATCGGTTCAAAGTCCTTATTTTTGAAAGGGCTATAGTTAAAAGGGGTTGAACGAGTCACTCATCACGAATGTATGCAAATTTAGAAACACCAAATCTCAATCAATTTTTGTCTAACAGAAAAACAAAAAAATACATGATATTCAGAAAAGCAATGCTGATTTTTTTTTGTTTTTCGAGATTTTTGGTATCTCTAACAATTTTTAAGTTATTTTGAAAAAAAGCATATTTTTCAAAATTAAAATTTTTAAAAATTTTACTTTAAACCCAAATTGTTTCCAAAATAAGCACTTTAAATCGATGAAACTTACAGATCATATAAACACAACATAACTAAAATAATTTGTGGAGCGGTAACGATTAATTTCATTTAAGTTGCTAATTCGGGGGTGGTCTTCCCTATTTTTTTTTGCCAAAACAAAAGCGACCAATATTATTTTGAGCGTAACTTGCTTCAATTTAATGCTAGAAACTTTTCATAAAAACAGAAATAAAGCTTTTTTAAACACTTTAAAAAATTCATAATGGGTTTTCCCCAAAAAGTGCTTATTTTTTGGATATTTCACTTCGAAATATTCTATTTAAAATTTGGTGAATATGAATCTATTTTTCATTGGCTATAACTCTGGTTTTACGAAGTCTAGAGACCTAACGCGTACACCATTACTTTTTTACAGGATATATTTTTGCTAAGAACGTTTTTTTTTTGACAAAATATTTACTTTTTGAGTTATTTGCGAAAAACCGTCTAAAAATGTAGTTATTTTGTTGAAAAATGAATATATTCACTCGCAAATAACTCGAAAAGTGTTGACTTGGCGAAAAAGCTCTGTAGAACAAAAGTTACTTAAAATTAGTTAGTTTAGTTACATTTCCGGACTTATTTTAGACTTATATTTTTTCACCCCCAAGAGGGGGTGAAAGTCACCCCCAGGGCAAAAGCACACATCGGCACAATATCACTTTTTTTCTTTGACATGTAAGCTATGCGTTTGCCAAATTTCATATCAATCCAAGCGGTTCTTTAAAATTTAAGGCAAAAACCGTAAAAGAATGGACTACTGTAATCTATTCGACAATGGGCAAGTGCTATCGCTACTTTATCATTTTAATTGTGTCGAAGGCTTTCTGGAAATCGACAAATATCAGTACTAGTGGTCGGTTATATTCGACAGTTTTTCTATCAATACCTTCAGTGATAGTAGGTGATCGTTTGTCCCAAACCCTGAGCGAAAGCCAGCCTGTTCTACTGGTTGGTAAAAGTCCAATTTGCTCTTAAGTCCGATAGTGACCACCCTGGTAAAAAGCTTGTACATGTGTGACAGGAGATTAATGGGTCGGTAGTTTTGGATATTTGTGGGGTCCTTTTTTTATACATACATGATCACCATAAGGGAATTGTTCCATTCACTGGGAATTATGCTATGGGAATTATGCTATGAAAAATGCATAAATTAAATAGACCTTGATTTTTTTCTAAGAGGGTACTTCCTCCAATTTTTATGGTTTCCACCACTATGGTGTCTAATCCTGGTGCCTTCCCGTTCGCCATCTTTTCATGTGCGTCCCTAAGAAAAGAAAGAACGCACTTAAAAAAAGATATAGAACTACAACCATTAATTCTGAAGACCACGATTCACGATAGATCTGAAATTGATAGTAGTGGACTAGACTTCATTAAATGTATCTATTACATCTCTTTCTCTCCTGGACCATCACTCCTAGTGGAGTATTGGGCGCATCTGTCTCTCATGGCCGGTGGTGTAAGACGGCTGGTGGACAGCTTAGTGCATCTTCTTTTTGTTTATTCTATGGTTATTCTGCGTACCAGTTTCCTTTCTCTTATATTTCTTGCTCTGTTTTTCACTACCCCCATCTTAAGCCGATTCTGTTGTGTTCTCTGGTTATACTGTTTTCTTTCAAGTATTATCTGGTCTTCCCCTCTTTCTTGTCCCCTCAAGTTAATATTCGCGTTCTTGTCTTGTGATGTTATTAGGATTTTTCCTTAACGTATGACCAATCCACTTTCATTTCTTCTGCTTAATTGTTGTTATTATACTGGTAGGTTTTATTCTTCTCTATAGTTCTACATTCGTTATTTTATTAGGCCAATTAATTATTAGGATCTATGTTAAGGACCTATATATAAAAGTCTGTAGCCTCTTTGTTGTGCTTTCGTCGTGCTTCCAAGTTTCTGCTCCTTAGAGTAATATGCTTTTGACACTGGTATTGAATACGTTGATTTTTGTTGCTTGTGCCGTTTCACTTGTTTGCCAGATTTTATTTAACGCCTTGAAGGTGAATTTATTGTGTCTTCGTTATTCTTGCTTTTACGTCTTTTGTGCATCCTCCTATTTTTCCATAATTGATCCCAAATAAGTGACTTTCTCTATTTTTTCAATTTCTTTACATTTTATTTTTATTTTATTAATTTCCGGGTTATCGTTTTTTAAGATTTTTGTTTTCTCTGCATTTATCTGGAGACCAATCACGTGGGTCTACTGTGATAGCTTATATCTATTAGGTGTACCTAATTTAGTTTCATTTAATTTGTCGCATTTTGAATTATTATAATTTAAATTATTGTTACTAATTTTTGTTTCCATTGCTTTAGGAATAACAATTGTAGATGGAAAACTTTGGCAAATACAGAGAAGATTTGTAGTAACCCATCTCAAATATTTAGGTCTAGGTAAAAGATCTATGGAAGTATTTTTAAGAGACGAAATTACTGAGATTTTAGACTCATTGAAAGAAAACGAAGGAAAAGAACAACGTGTAGAAGAAATATTTATAGTAACCATACTAAGTTTTTTGTGGGCATTTGTAGCTGGTACTCGATTGAGCAAAGATGATTTGATTTTAAATAGGTAATCAAAATAAGTTTCATTTTTAATATATTTTTTTAAGGACGCTATATGGAATGGGATGTTTAGGAGCATTTCTTAGTATTTTGGTGGTTTACATTATAGTGTTTTTGCGGCGGTTCCATAGACGTAAATATAAATATTCTGAGCATTCCGGATGTGTTTCATGACGACAAGATCTCTTGGATTGATTGGTACTGGTACTATCTATTTCTAGCACATTGTATCAAGAAACTAATCGGGGTATAGACACGTTAGGAAATGACGACTTAATTGATACTGTCGCAGCTTTACTATGTGTAAGAGTGAAACAGAACCCATGAGAATAAAAAGATGGTGTCGTCACTTCGCTCTACATGCTGCTCAGTCTAAAAGAGAACGTTTGTGTAAATGAGAGTAAAGATGAGTCAGGTTTGATTACAGAACAAAACCTAAGGCCTCTACTATGTGCTTATAGGTAATTTGGCTTTAACTTAACTTCATCAGAGCACCTGTGTAGAGGTACTTTAATTCCTGGTACTTTACTGGGCAAAGAAATTATATGTGCTCTGAAATCCGGTTATCAACGGGCGCCATATGGATTCCGAGTTGAATGATGTGAAATCGGCAACTAGCCGGATGATTGTGGACAATACTTGCAGGCAATATTTGCGAAATGGGATACTGGTAGATCAAACTTAACATTACGTAGAAAACACTGAGTCGCAACATGGAATGTTAGGAGCTGTTTAGAGCCAGGTAAACTTTAGTGAGCAAAAGATTCAGAGGAAGATCTTCAGCACAATGGTTGGATCAAATAAAGGTGATGACTGTTTACTCATTATCTGAAACTAAATAACAAGCTCAAGCACATTATTGTGGAGTATTGGGCGCTTATGCGTTTCTTAGCCAAAAGTGTAAGATTACTGGCTGGTTGGGTCAGCTAAACAGGAGTGATATAATTGGACAGAAATACTCAAACGAATTATATGACGTCACTACATTCGTAAAAAAGGAAAAAATACAGAGGACGACGTTCAGGGTATTTACGAAAGTAACTTTGTTTTCCGTTTCTTGTACAACTCTTTTAATGAAACATATTATATTGTCTGAAATTGAATCAGTATATTAATATTTTCATTCTACTAGGTTACTAAAGATTCTTCACCAAAGAACGCGAGCGTTTGACATTGCAGGAGGATTGCTTAATCCATTTCCATGGCTAAGGTTTATAGCTCTTGAGAACACTGGGTATAATTTGGTTCTACAAATGAACGCACAAATAAAAGAACTACTTTTGGAAACAATAAACGATCACTACAAAGATTGGGCCCCTGGAAGGACCGACGACTTGATTTACTCTTTTATAACAGAAATGAAAAGCAGTCAGGACCCAGACAGCACTTTTACAGGTACTTTAAGCATTAAATAGTTGTTCTAATACAAAAAACTTCTCCTTCTAAGATGTTACCTCACTTAGTTTTCACACAACTCTGGTAATATTTGGTGTATTATTTTTGTAGAGGACCAACTCTTGATGTTGTGCTTAGACATGTTTATGGCGGGATCTCAAATCACTACTAGCACATTAGATTATGTATTTTTTGCAATGATATTATATCCGGAGGTGCAAGAAAATTGTAGAACATGTATTCAGAAGGCCTTTAGGAATGATGAACACATCAATTATAGTGATAGACATAGGTAAGTACATTTAGTAAGTCTTTTACAAAAATGTAAAACAAAGCGATGTGAAAAAGTAGCTAGCATTACCTTTTATACTTACTTTACAATCGTAACCGTATAGTAGGATCGGAAATCGGCTAAAAAATTTAAACTGAATATAAAAAAATTCAGTTTGACCAAATTGTGTGAAGTCCAAGTCTTCTCGAATATGAACAGAACCGCAATTTAGTCCAGATAAATTGTTATATATTTTTTTACCAATAATAATAAGACGTTTTAACCAAATGATATTTCAAATACGTACCAAATAGGTATTTTGGATTCGGTTCCGCTAACGAACTTGCTTTTTTGTCCTCAAAAATAGAAAAAAGTTTAATTTCACTTGCTTAATATTTTCGTGTAGTTATTTTAACTGTATTAATATACAAGTGTTTATTGTAAGTTCTAAAATGCATAATTTACAATGATTAATGGGATGTTAAAATATCGGTAAGTGCTAATCTTTAAAGCAGCTAACCGAATTTCTCAAACATTTATACCACACTTTGATACCGACACTTTTTTGCGGATTTTGACCGAATTCCGTTTCTACTATAAAATTGTGTACCGTAGAAAACAAAATTGTATAATGGAAATCACATTTTTAGAGTTCCTTATATTGAAGCAGTCATATGTGAAGTGTTGCGGTTGTACCACGTTATGCCTGTTACAGGACCAAGAAGAGCTACTAAAGATACTGTTTTAGAAAACTATTCCATACCTAAAGTAAGTTGTTGGCTACTTACTTACTTTAAAAAAATCTGAAAACACATCAATTATAATACCGAGATCATTTGAATCCGGGACATTTCATTTGAAAAGTATCCTAGTCTCATTTGTAATGATGTTCATGATTTGTGATTCTAGCACGATGAGGCTCCCCCACACTATGGCGTTGAGGTTGAGATTACTTAAATAACGTTTTACCAGGTGGATGGATAGGTAGAAGGAATCTATCGAATGGCCACCAAGCTCTCCAGATTTAACCCCGTTAGATTTTTTAAGGGGATATTTGAGGAGAAAAGTCTGTCAAAGTTGACCGAAAAGTGTAAAGAGTTGGAAGAGCGTATCAGAACGGAAATTGCACAAGTAATTCTTGAAGTCGTCAAAAATGTTAGGAAAGAATTTAATATCCGTCTTTCTCATTGCATTATTGCTGAAGACAATAATATTCAACAGTTCTTATAATTTGATTGTATTTTGCTAAACATTTATGATAATTTAATTGTATTAATAAACCAGCAGTTTTAGCTCTGTAGAAATAATTATTCAGATAATACATCGTTGCAAAGCCAATTAAGAGACCTTTAAAAGGAGGTCTTTCGGATCTCGGTTTGTATTTAAGAAATCGTCGATTAGCTCCTGCCGCCAACATTGATATCGTAATTTCCAGCACATATGTGTGTATATAGCAATGGATTATCATCATCATCATCATAAGTGGCTCGACAATCCATTGTGGATCTTGGCCTACTCGCAAAGAAGTCACCACACCTGTCAATTCCTGGCAACTTCCCTCCATCTTCTGACCCCTTGAATCTTTATGTCTTCTTCCACATCATCAATCCATCTTCTTCGTGGTCATCCTCTACTTCTTGTGCCCTCTGGTTTTGAAAAAAGTTAATATCTTAGTGTTCTTGTAATCTGGCATTCTAGCAATGTGTCCAGCCCAACTAAGTCTTGACACTTTAACGAAATTCACAATATCTGGATCGGTGTATATCTGATACAGTTCAAAGTTGTATCTTCGACGCCATAGCCCATTTTCATTTACGGCCCCAAAAGTCTTTCTAAGAATTTTTTTCTCAAAAATACAGCAAAAATATAGCAATTAATTGATGACAATTTAAAAATTATGATTGGATTAAATTATTTTAGGATACAACAATATTAATAAGTATATATTCAGTACACCATAACAAGGAGTATTGGAAAGATCCGGAGGTATTTAGACCTGAAAGGTTTCTAGATGACAATGGAAATCTCTTCTATCCAGAACACTTTATCCCTTTTAGTTTAGGTAGGTATGTTTTCTTTTTAATCCTTAGTAAGCAGAGGCTTACCTATTGTGCAGGGTGTGCGGTGCACACGGTCGCCGGGATGTTGGGAGCGCCGAGCGCCAAAAAGAAGGTCCTTTACTTTGTTTCAATATAAAATATGCTTTTACATTGGCACTTCAGCGCGATTTATAGATTGCCGCCCGCTCGGACAACGGACAGGCAGCCACTCTTTTTGATTCGTTTGAAGACATACCGGATTTTTGTTTACTTTATAAACGTACCTAATACCCTATGTACTAATACTATACTTTGTTTCACATTAAGAATAGAACGTTACGCTTATAAAGATCAGTGTTGCCAAACCTCTTGGGCATGGGTTGCTACTCATCGACTGCCGACATACGATTGATTCTAATTAGTACGGCGTGGTATTGGAGCTCTTGGCGTGAAACGCTCTATAGGTAGGTACCCATTCGACTATTCCATTTTGACTGCGCGTCTACCAAAGGGCGCCAGGACATCGACTGCACACGGGCGCTACATGGGCTAGAGCCGCCTCTGTTAGTAAGTTAACAGTTATTAATGAAATGTGAAATATAGGGATATTCCTGAATACCGCGTACCAAAAAACAGTTTATTGATAGCAAGCTCAAAATTTGTTAATAGCTTAACGGTGTCCAGTCGGACAAACTTTGATGTATGGGAACACTGGAACAGGGGAAGTTATAATTGTGGAATAGGTTACAGGTTTCGAACGTCAGACTACGAAAACGTTCCATGTATTTTGTCGGACAGAACTTCTAATTGATTTGTTACCCTTTCATTAAACTCTCATGCACACATCAGACTGCTATTTATCACCAATATAGTTCCTGTCTACACGTGTCGGACTTATTAAAATCCCCAATATATATGTGTCGGACAAACATTTTTTCATATATTATATAAAGTTTGCTATTGGATAAACTTAAAAACTACCTGCTAGTTTTCACAATCATAAACTTTTCAAGATGACACGTTCTACAATTAAAATTACGTTCCATAATTAAAACTTTCTATGTTCCAGTGTTCCCATACATCAAAATTTGTCCAACTAGACACCGTTAAGCTTTTAACAAATTTTCATATTGTTATTAATCAACTTTTTTTCGCTACGCGGGATCCAGGCCTAGGAGTACACCATTTCAAAAAGTAAATTACTCTTGATACTATAAATAAAGAGATAGTATTTTCCCGTAACGCAAATACGTCCGAGTTCGCGCATTGATGACGTAACTGGAGACCGGAAGTTGAATTTGAATTCTTGTTAAAGTTAAATGGGATTTGTATGCATTATGTGATGAAATTATTCAATTAGCATAATAACATTAAACTTCAATGAATTCGAAAAACATAGTGTCGAGATTCCAGTCAAAATAACTGTCAAAAATAAAATATAAAATACAACCGCGAACAATTCAAAGTAATCGGACATTACGAATGATTACGAACCATTACGAACTTGTCGGTCTCCAGTTACGTCACGACTTCCGGGTGTGCAATATATTATCTTTTACCGATTAGTCTACGGATTTCCTAGCCTAGATCGTTTTAATTATACACTTCACTGTTCACTGGCCTCACTGGCTCACTGCACCACTAGCATTATTAGGTATACATATATTAGATACTCCGTCTAATATACTTACCGTTGCACGTCATCCGCGTCATAGCCTGTGACGTCACATGATACCAACACAAAATATTTAGGCGGTAGGTGTGTTCATTTTTAGAATAAGTTTGCCAAGTACACTGGAATTGCAGCCACTAGACATATTTTATTATATACGCGTAGAAATAATATTTGAAGATTTCTATTAATAAAATATTAATAAAATTTCTATTAATGTTCTTCTTCTTCTTCTTCTTCTTCCTCTTTATAAGCAATTCTGCTTATTCATTGGCGGACTGATACCTCTATGGAAGGTTATCACTCCATCTTTTGCGCGGTCGGCCGATACTTCTTCTACCGATTGGTGATTTATCTCGTGCTATTTTGACCACACGTGTCTCCCCTATTCTGGTTATGTGGTTGTTCTATTGTTTTTTTTTATATTTAGTGTCCATTCGTTTATACACTGTACGTTACATTGTCTTCTAATATCTTCGCTCCTCTTTCGATCTCTCAGTGTATTTCATGTAAGTCTTCTCAGTACTCTCATCTCTGCTGTTTCCAGTAGTCTTTGTGTTGTGGCTGTATCGGGTCTTGTTTCTGATGCATATGTCATTATTGGTCTTACACTGGCTTTATAAATTCTTGACTTCATCTCAGTGTTAATATGTCGGTTTCTCCATATAGTGTTATTAAGGCATCCTGCCAATCTATTTGCTTTTTGTACTTGATTTCTCACTTCTTTGTCTAGGTCTCCGTTACTTGACAATGTAATTCCAAGGTATATTACTTCCATTACTTTTTCAATACTGATACCATCAATTTCTATTTTACATCTGATTGATTCTTTACTAATTACTATTGTTTTGGTTTTCTGAGATGAAATTGTCACATTGAATTCTTTTGCTCTTATGTTAATCTGTGGACTAATCTTTGCACACTATCTTCATCTTGGGCTATCAATATTGCGTCGTCTCCGTAGCAGAGTATTTTTACTTCTTTGTTTCCCATTCTATATCCTCTTCCTTTGTTGACGTTTTTGATGATTTCATCCATGATTAATTTGAAAAGCATAGCACGCAATGAGTCTCCCTGTCTTAGTCCGCTGCCTGTATCTATAAGTTCTGTAAGTTGTCCATCTATTCTGACTTCCATTTTGTTGTTTTGGTAGATGTCCTCAATAGTTTCTCAATAGTTTGAGAAATGTCTATATTAATGTTAACTTAAAGAAATACACAATAATATTTTTCATTTAATTTGCATAAATTGATTGATTATAAAGCGTTTTTATGAAGCACATTTGTTCGGAACACACTGTAACTGTAATCGACCGAAGGTGACATTTTGGCATAAATTGGTAACATTTATTTGACAGTTGCGGTGATGACACTCCATATTTGTTTTGATTCTTTACTATAACTATTTGTTTTATTATATTTACTGTTTTTTATTATTTACTTTAACATAAGATTGTTTTTAATTCTTGTTTTCTTTCTATTTATTTACATTCAATACTAATTTGTTTTGTTGTATAATGCACGTTTGCAATAATTATGTGATCTATTTGATTTAAAATAGATTCAGGATTTTTTTATACTTGGGCAACTGTGTTAATTTAGATCTCTGACATAAATAATGACGTGCAACGGTAAGTATATTAGACGGACTGTACGTCTGAGTTGATTTTATCTGAAAGGAAGTCAAACTTGTTCCAACATGAGACTTTGCCTATAGGGCTTTTCATCGATTGTCATTAGTTTCGAGCTTCTGTTATGTGTCACATAATATTAATATATCTACGTCATACGTCTTTGGTTTGTATCATTGGATATACCACGATATACCAATAACGTATGACGTAGATATATTAATATTATGTGACACATGGCAGAAGCTCGAAACAAATGACTGTGAATGAAAAGCCCTATTCAATGAATGGATTACCGTTAGTACGGTAGAGACTGTCACGTCACTATATCATCCAGTATCCAGTAAGTTAATTTCTTATTGGTGAAAATATTCCAGAACTACTCTGTATCGCATCCTTCGAGAAGTGGTTGATATAATATGCTGTCCCCCAGACTCATTAGAAGGTTGAGAAGCAAATGGGCTGAATGAGCTGAAATTACTGAGGAATGAAGTTTATTGAAACATTTATCCTCGACAACATACAACCAGCCCTGAGAGCCAGATTAAGCGAGCCATCCAGGCTCCACTACGGCCAGTTCTCAACAGAAGAGACAATCAGGCAAACGATGGAAAGGGTCCCCATAAATGGCTGTGCTATAAAATAAGTTATTCTTTTGTTTAACAATTCAACCAGTGTCCTATAGGAATAAATTTTCTGCTTCTAGTTTTGTTATCGAAAATTTAGTGGTAGGAAAATTTGAATTTATGTAGGGCCGTTGTTTTCTCATGCCAATTTATGTTATGCAAATTTTTTTACCATTTCTAAATCAATAGCGACAAAACAAGTAGAATAACAACTTAATATATACTAAATTTACAATCAAGATGCACTAGAAATAAACAAACCAAGACACATTAAATGCTACTAGGAGCACTCCAGAATCATAATTTACAATGTAAAAACTTTGAAAATCATGATTTGTGATTTACAATGTATATATATACCTACCAGGGCCGGATATAGGCAACTCCGTAAGGGGGCAAGTTTAAACTTGCCGCCCCCTTTATTGAAAAAATGGATGTAGATCACAGCATAGGTGTAGGTAAATAAAAAAAATAGTACCTACATACAGTTTTATTGGAAGGAATGAATTTTGTACATTTTGAGTTTCAAAAATATACTTAATATAGTTATTACAAATTTGCAACACTACTATATACTTCATTACGGCAAATCCACAAAAAATAGGGATATAAATATATATACTAGGTATATACTAACTTTCTTTACTCATAAACCACCTTATAAAGGTAATTGTATTTTACGGCTTTTTTAGAAGCAAAATACTTGCATTACGTCATCAAAACTAATGGGAGATGCACGTTTGTGCTCAATAGCTATGATGCTTAAATCAGTGAGCCTTTGTTGCTGCATTGAATTTCTTAGATAGTTTTTTACTATTTTTAATTTGCTAAAACTTCTTTCTCCCGAAGCAACTGATACTGGCATAGTTAGAAATATTTTTAGTCCTGTTGTGATATTGGGATAACCCTCATCAAGTTTATTTTTCAAAATTTTGTCAAGAGTTGTTGAAGCATTTGCATCCTTCAAGTTAGGATCTGCTGCCAAAGCATGGTTCTTGAAACTTTCAATTTCAAATACAAAGCCTTTTTTGTTCATGTCTTTCTTGTAAGTATCCGCCAATAGCCATGCCTTCACCTTAAGATCAGAGAAGTCCATGTTATTAATTCGATATCCATTCAAAAATCCAAACTTTTCATTGACATTTTCCAAAGCTTTGAACCTAATACTTAAGGTGATACAGTAGCGATCAACAGGTAGCCAAAACGCGTTCCAAGATTGCGGTTGTAATTTTGAATAATTTTTCGAGATATTTGGCACACGTATTCGTAATATAATAAAGAATGGCGGTACAGAGCCCAATTTGAAAAATATATTAATATGTGGAAATTCCTCTGTAATTAAATATAATATTAAAAAAACGAGCCTGTACCGCCATTAAGAAGAACAAAAAAATACACTTTCTTCAAATAAACTTTTTTATCCGATGCCTAGATTTTGTGTCATTTTGGAACTACTAATGAAATAAAAAATTTTAGTAGTTCCAAAATGACACAAAATCTAGACATCGGATAAAAAAGTTTATTTGAAGAAAGTGTATTTTTTTGTTCTTTTTAATGGCGGTACAGGCTCGTTTTTTTAATATTGTATTTAATTACAGAGTAATTTCCACATATTAATATATTTTTCAAATTGAGCTCTGTACCGCCATTCTTTATTATATTACGAATACGTGTGCCAAATATCTCGAAAAAATATTCAAAATTACAGCCGCAATCTTGGAACGCGTTTTCGCTACCTGTTGATCGCTACTGTTTCCTCTTAACTCTACTACCAATCTGTCAGTGATTTCTAGCATTGAACTTTTGAGTAAGTCTTCTTGGGAACGGTAGACAACTTCATCCTCACATAGTTCGTCAAACATGGCTTTCTTCTTCCTTTTTCTTTTCTCCTTAAATTTTTCAGATACGTCGTTTAAACTAGCAAGAAATTGGGCTTCATCAAGGGCTTGTTGTGGCGAAAAATCTCTAGAAGATTTAATAAATTGCAGAAGTCCCTGCACGTGTTTTGCAGCCTGATCAACTGTTAAATCGTCGTTTTAAAGAAACTTCTGCACATAATCAATCCTTTTCAATTGGAAATACCAGAAATAACAAAATGCCATAAATTCAAAAGTTTTCAATTTTTCCATCAAGGACTTGGACTCGCTTTAGGTATCAGATGTTGATAGAGGGTCGTTAAGTAGTTCTTCCAATGCCAGTATAACTTTACCAAAATGCTTATACACAGCTTTGACGGCCTCTATTCTTGAGGACCATCTGGTTTTACTTTTTGATTTCAAAGTTATGGGTACGTGCTTTTTTAGAACTTCCCATCTGGAAGTGGAAGCACTAAAAAAGTTATACAAGCTACCAAGAGATCCAAAAAAGCGTTGAGTTTCCACCGAAGTCTCAGCAGCTTAAATCTATTTTTTGCCGATTGCAAAAAATTTGCCGCCCCCTCTAATTTGCCGCCGGGGGCACGTGCCCCCTTTGCCCCTCCGTAGTTCCAGCCCTGATACCTACATTTTAAATTATGATTCGGGAGTGCTCCTAATAGCGTTTAACGTGTCTTGGTTTGTTTATTTCTACTGCATCTTGATTGTAAACTTAGTATAGTTATTTTGATGCTATCGCAAAGTTTAGCTAAAGATAGGGAATTCTTAAGTCTTAAGCCAGCTTCCCATTCCCATCTATTTTCTATCGTTATATTGGTTTACTTTATTTGTTTACTAAGATATTTACATTTAGGGGTCTAACATCTAACTTTCTCTTCAACTTTATTTTGACAGTGAATCAGGGGAAAATGTTTTTCTATAGCTTTGGATGTACTCATATATTTATATTTTTTAAATACTGGTTTTGCTTTTAGGTAAAAGGAAATGTTTAGGAGACGTTCTGGCAAGGAGTGCATTATTTACGATTTTTTCGGAAATTATTAGAAACTATTCCGTTCACAAATACCCTGGAACACCAGAGCTTACCATGGAATGTAAACCTGGAATTACAATAGCTCCAGAACATTATACTGTTCAATTTTTAAGATGCAAGCCAACTGAAACGATGAATAAATAATTTTAAAGCTAAACCTGGAAGGGTACTTACCCTTACATGCTTAGAACTTTGTTATAAATCTATAAAATAAGGTATAATCTACAAAAATAGTACAAATTTCAATTGTCTTAAATTCTTTAAAAAATGTTTTTCTTAAATGATTTCATAAAATTTTATTATATTTGTATTGTAGAAATGAGTTATAAATGGGTACCTATATGAGTCGTTTGGTTTCAAAACCCGACAAATCCACTGAGGTCAAATGTTGGGAAATTCAAAAAAACTGTCTTGGTATGAAAGTTAAGCTTATGGTTAGGTATTAATTGGATTTGCTGGATTTTGAAACCAACCCAATATTTGAAATGAATTTAAATGAATGAAGCGAATTAAGATTAGATTTGGAGGGTTTTGCATCGTAAATTCAGTATAAACTTATAGAGGGCAAGATTACAAATATGCTCTATACTATTTAGACGGAAAGCTAGAGCCGAAAAATCATAGTCATAAGTAATATGGAGTTTTTCCTGTGAAATGTGTCCATTGTATATTGACAATTATGACCCCTTTCAGGCTGACACCTCAGTGGATACAGGAAGTAGCAATAAGGGATGAAAGGGGAAAGTTAGTGCAGTCATTAAAGGTTTTCACCTCCTATTTTCTCAAACCTCCATCGATTTGCATGAAAATTGGTGACTATTTAGAGCATACCTCAAGAAACAAAACTGATTTGGTGCCACTTGAACTTTTACCCTGGTGGTGAATACCACCCCTTCCCGCGGGTGAAAACTATTTTATTAAAAACATCGTCACAAATCGATAGAGGGGCAAATTTTAAGTAAAATTTATTATATCGCGTTATTAAAATAAATCAATACTTTTTGAGTTATTAAAGATCAAAGATTTATTTTGTCTATTTAAGAGCATATGCGTGAAGTTACGGATGATAAAAAGAACATGTTAATTAATTGTATGTTAGTAAAATATTATTTTTATATTATTCCGATATTTAATTGAATTTTTTTTTCATTATAAACTGAATATGTCCAGAAACTGGGGGTGTCCAATAATAAGTACATTTGACATATTCGAATACACTTTTGCCAAATTTATAATATCGAAATAATACAAAAATAATATTTTAGTAACATACAATTAATTAATATGTTCTGTTTATCATCCGTAACTTCACGCATGTGCTCTTAAACAGACAAATCTTTGATCTCTTATAACTCAAAAAGTATTGATTTATTTTAATACCACGATATAACAAATTTTACTTATAATTTGTCCCTCTATCGATTTATGGGGCTATTTTTAATAAAATCCTTTTCACCCCCGAGAAGGAGTGGTATCCACCCCTTAGGGTAAAAGTGCAAGCTGACACCAAATCATTTTTATTTCCTGAGGTATGTTCTAACTAGTCACCAATTTTCATGCAAATCGATGGAGGTTTACCAAAATAGGAGGTGAAAACCTTTAAAGACTACACTAACTTTCCCCTTTCATCCCTTATTGCTACTTTATGTATCCACTGAGGTGTCAGCCTGAAAGGGGTCATAATTATCAATATACAATAGACACATTTCACATGCCAAACTCCATATTACTTATGACGATGATTTTTCGGCCCTAGGTCTTAGACTATATGAATAACTCAATGTTCATAAAAAGTGGATTTGTCGCATTGTCGGGTTTTGAAACTGGACGACTCATATAATATAATTAAACGTGTTTTGTGCGTTTTTTCACGAATAAAACATATTATGTATCGTTATGTTTTATTATTAACTTCCTTATTTTTTCAAATAAATCATGTTTGTACAACTGGTTATACTCTTGATAAAGTCTGAGTCAAGACTTGATCATGAAAGATGAAAGTACCGACTAGCGCTGGGTGAATTCGAAATTTGGTAATCGACATTATAATTCATGCTTAATAGCTTAATCTTAATTGATCTTCATTATTTTCGTGAGGAAAAGCTGTTTTATGGCAATTGCTATCTATAACTCTCATGGCCTGAGGCTGAAAAACGTTTGCGTCGATTGCATTCACGAGAAAACTTTTAGAGAATTAAGGCTGATTTATGTTACACCGGGACGTAACGGCACGGCGCGCAGAACAATAGAAATCGCACGTCCTCGGCACTTCCCGGTCTCGCCCCGTTCCGTAGTAAGATAAATCAGCCAATCCTTTTAATATCGGACGATCCTTCAACGTGTGCCGTCCCGTCCACGTCCCCGTTGTAACATAAATCCGGCTATATTCGGCAGCAAATATTTCTTGGGGATATTTTGTCCGGGATTTTTTCAATTAAGTATTTTTTTATGGGAAATAAGCCACAATTTTACTAAAAAATGAATTTATTAACCTTTCAGTGCTAACGTGAAGTATTTTGACATAAGTCCGTCTCTGGGACCGTATGTTTATACATGTACTGTAAATTTTACAAATTTTTAAAATTTAATTACTTCAAGGGTCTTATTAGATACTTTTTTATTTAAAATAAATGCAGTTTTATTTAAAAATTATATTTATAAACATTTATTTTGACAAAAATAATTCCTTAACAAAAACAAGCAACTATTCTAAAAAGTGAGAAAAAAAACCCTAAAATCTTAATATAAACAAAAAATTTGCTGAGTTATTTTTAAACTAAAGATGAAATTATCCACTTATAATAACCACACTTACCTAAGCAATTCGAATAATACGAAGTAACTTTACACTTAAAAAAAGTCAATCTTTTTCTGAACATTCCACACATATACCCTTTATGTGTTCTAAGCACATAAATTTATTACATGAGTAACAACTGTACTTTATTTTTCGACTTTTCGTAGTTCATTTATATTTCTCAAAAGTAAAAAAAAAAAATAATATTTTATTCACTAAAAATACAACGCTAAAAGTTACAATCCTTACCTACCTTTAGCACAGCCGCAAAAGCTAACATCCGTCTCCGAGACCAAAATCTTGTGTAACGAACGAACTATGCATCTACGTTCTACAATATTTTAATACTAACAACGGTTAGGTATGCCATAAAATATGAAGCTATTGAATGACCTAGCCCTAGCCCGAAAATCGAAATAGATCGTTAATTATCGGTATTAATAGGTTAGCTCCGTCTATGAGACCATGCGTTAGCACTGAAAGGTTAACGTTTCGAAGCCCAAATCGGGTTTCGTTGTCAAAATACAAAATACTATTAAAATAAACAAAAATGTTGTTGCTAAGTAAAAAAATTCTTCTAATAATCTGACTCATTTAATAATAATAAATAATAATAAATTAATAAATTAATTTAAAACGTTAATAAATTCATTTTTTAGTAAAATTGTGGCTTATTTCCCATAGAAAATACTTAATTATAAAAATGCCACAGGGATTTTTTCAGTAACATGCTGGAACTTTTCAAGCGACCCGGTGATTTTATAGGAAAGGGGTCTCCCATCCTCATGTTACCTTCTATCATCAGAATTTTGTATAGGGCTTTTCATCGACTGTCATTTGTTTCGAGCTTCTGTCATGTGTCACATAATATTAATATATCTACGCTATACGTCTTTGGTTTGTATCATTGTTATATATCAATAACGTATGACGTAGATATATTAATATTATGTGACACATGACAGAAGCTCGAAACAAATGACTGTGAATGAAAAGCCCTTATAGGGCTTTTCATCGACTGTCATTTGTTTCGAGCTTCTGTCATGTGTCACATAATATTAATATATCTACGCTATAAGTCTTTGGTTTGTATCATTGTTATATATCAATAACGTATGACGTAGATATATTAATATTATGTGACACATGACAGAAGCTCGAAACAAATGAATGTGAATGAAAAGCCCTATTCATTATTTATAATTAAAACTTATTTTACCGGCCTCAAGAGGTCGCGGCCTCTCGGTGATTGCACCGATTCATTTATAAAGGCTGTATGACACTATGCATTTTCTTGTATCATTTCTAATATCGTTTCTGATATCGTTTCTTGTATACATTTTCTTGTATCATTTCTTGTACGTACATTTGTGCCCTGTATGACACTATGCAAGTTCTTGTATCGAAAACTGTATGAAATTCGGCACGTGATTGGTCGAAATTTTGTTTGTCACCCTGTCACGTTACATTGGTATGGTAGTACTGCGTCTATAGCTGATTTTAAGGATTTTATAAAATTTATAAACTTTTAAAAACAAATATTTTAATGTTATAATAACTAGAATTTTTACGTTGACTGTTGATTATTTGTGTTTTTTATTTTGTTTTGATATTTGTGCTAAAATATTTGCATTATAATTATCTTCAGTTTGATCCAAATTGGAACTATTGTATTTTCCTCTATTAAAAAATTATGCAATATGAAACCCAAAGTTATTCTAAATATATAGTTATTAGTAGAACAGCGTAGTCCATACCAAACGGTATATTAAGTATCAATAAAATATATAATACCTACAAAACACAAATAAATTAATCAAGACATAAATCATATGATCTCATTTTCAGCCGCCATTATGACATTTAGAAGTTTTACCAGCAGGTTTTACGTTTTTGCTCTCTGCGCAGAAATTGGCGCAGTTATTGTACAAGAATCTGTGCCTGACACAAATTCTTGTATCGTTTCTGATATCGTTTCTTGTATCTGTGTATGACACTATACATTTTTTTGACATATCAGAAACGATATTAGAAATGATACAAGAAAATGCATAGTGTCATACAGCCTTAAGCCCCTGGATTTTTTGTGGTGATATTTTGTCAAAAAAAAATTATAGAGATTATTTATCCGGGGATTATTTGTTCAGGGATAATTTGCGGGTATTTTTTGTCCGGGATTATTATTGTCCTAGCTTCCCCTGGGTACAACCCATGATACTATAAATAACATTAACTTTATTTATAGTATCATGGTACAACCAATGACATTGGTCGTACCAATATGTCAATGGGTATATAATACTCTAAATACGTTGTCAATGGATAGATACAACGGTACCACGGTTATTAGACTTTATTACGGTAGTCTTGTCCGACGGTGGTGGGGAGACTTATATTTTTGACTTTACGTCACAAGAGTTTACATTCCCATATTTTTAAATTATTTTCGATCATTGAATGTGTGCTATTGTGTATATATGTGTATTATTTGTGTTATTATGAAATAATAAGACAAATAGTACACATTTTATCTTATACCGGGTGGTGAATCGTAAAAAGGGCCATAGGAAACTCAATGTAAAATTCTGAATTGTTGAATTTCTGCTTCCCTAATTATTCTACATCAAAAGTCATGAGAGAATACTTGTAGAGAATTAAAATCTGTATTAAAATCAAAAGTTAAAATTGTTCTACGATTTAAATGCATTCCAAAATTTTGAAAAATATGATACATTTGCCACAATAGGTATGCGTGTAAAAGTAAGGCCACACGTTACTATTTAACTGACAGTTCTCACACCATTGACTGAATAAAAAAATCTTTATTATTAATCCTTTCTCCGCAACTGAGGGTATCTTATCAACTGTATTGTTTTTAAACAATAGATGATAAAATAAAAATATTGACAGTTCAAAAATGTGAACATTATTGCATTGTGTGTGGCCTAAGTTTGGGCTGAAAACTAAAATGTACTACATTTTTACAAAATTTTGGAATATGTTTAATTACGTAGACCAATTTTAACAGTTATTTCCAATACAGATTTCAATCCTCTTCAAATAGTTTCTAATGTCTTTTGATGTAAAATAATTATTAGGGAAGCTGGAATTCAACAGTTCAGAATTTTACATTGAGTTAATGCAAAACTTTGACGCATGTCAAAATTCTCAATGTGTTTTAATTGTATTCATTTTTTTCGAATCCTGAGAAAACTAATAAATATTTTTGAAAAATTTAAACTCAGAATGAAAGACTACATTATTACCGAGGGCTGAAAGTCCCTGAAAACTTCTATAATGTTTATTTTAATAAGTTACAGGGCTGAAAATAAAAGAGAAGTGTGATATTTAATTTCAAATATTTAATTCAATAGAATCTGCTTGTTTATTCTAAGGGCTTTCCGCCCTCGGTAATAATGTAATCTTGCATCCTGCATTTAAATTTTTCTAAAATTTTCGTTTTCTCAGAATTCGAAAAAAATCATATTACGATTCAAATGACAGTAAACTCTCGTGACGTAATCTCAACCTTAATGTTCATTGGTTAGTCGATTTAGGCAACCGTAGTAATGTCTAAGAACCGTGCAAGGGTACAAACTACCAATGTATGTCTGGCTGCCTAAGTAGAAGGAATGGTTCAATCTTGACATTGACAATTTGACATACATCAAACGTCATTATTAAAGAAGCACGCGCAGAGGCGTTTCTTGTTCGGCAAAAGCACATTTTTTAGCCATTAAAAGCCAGTTTATCTCCCAATTTACCGGCTACATTCCTAAATTTATTATCAAACATGAACAATATTTTAAAAGTGGCACAAAGACTGAATGGCGTCAGATCGTTGTTGAATCCAATGAAAAATGGGATAACCTCTTCAATAAACCAGCAAAGACAAATTGCCCGATCTATTTGGTATATGAGTAACTCCCAAAGAAATGGAATCATCAAAGAAGTCGAGCACACTCAATTGTGCAGCTGTGGATGTGGTAGTAAAAGAGCCAGTCATACCAAAGGTAATGATAGTATTAGAGTTTTCTCTGAAACTGTGTCAGAATTATGTAAACCATTTTAAGCCGTCTTTTTCTGTTGTAACTTCTATCATATCAAATAGCGGTCTACCTGTATGGCTAAATAACACCATAATCTTTTCTCAGAAAGGTTTGCACACAATAATGAAAGGCAACAAACCCTTTGTAGGCAAATGTTTATTGCTCAGTAGTAATAAACATTTTCAGGAACATATTAAAACTTATTTCTTTACTATTATATAAATAAGACCATACTCTTTTTGGTTATATACAGTTGGTAAAATGAAAGAATACCCATGAACGAACATATAAAACACGCTGTATTTTTCTGTCACCGTGTCACAAAGAAAATTGTCCAGTGCAAGTACATGTAACAATAATTATTACATGTACTTGCGCTGGCCAATTTTTTGTGTGACAGTGACAGGAAAATACAGCGTGTTTTATATGTTCGTTCATGGGTATTCTTCCATTTTTCCTACTGTAGGGTGCCTGCATTACTAGTTTTAATGACTGCCTTTCTCTCTTAACAACTTGGCTGCAGTTAGAGATTATTATAAACTTAGGTTGAGTGCGTTATGAGGCATATATCGTCGGCTTACTGCCAAAACCAACTAACTCCACTTTTTAAAGTTTTGAGTAATCGACGTTTTAAACTTTAATTTGAAATGAAAAATCGTTTGAATTTAAAAATGATTTAATGACTGAAAAATATTAAAGTAAATAACATTATAAACGAAAAATTTTGTTAAAAACTTATTAAAATGAAGTGAAAGTTAAAAAAAAGTACAAAAAACATTTTTTTTTCGGCACTTGTCGGGTTTTGGCTGTACAAAGTTAGTCAACTTCTAGGTAACTTTGAACATCACTGTCCTCCATATCAGGCACTTGTCTTGTTTTGGCAGAACTAGAATATTGTAAATGAAAAAATACTATTTTATTTAAACGGAGATGTGCAGACAACTGCACATATCTGTTTTTGGCTGAATAAAAGTGTCATCATTGGAATTAGTTGTTTTGAGACCCTTCTGTTTCCCACATTTAAAATCTGCTTTGAAATGTCTGGTTTCATCAGTACATTCTTTGATAATTATTAAGTACAAAGGCGTACTTAACTCAGAATCGACAAAAAGTGGAGTTAGTTGGTTTTGGCAGTAAGCCGACGATATTATGCCCTGTATACCCCATTGGGTATACAGGTATAATTCTTCCATTTGCCCGAAGCGGTCAAATTGGCAATAAAGGCGTTAAGTTCCTATATAAGAATGAAAAAATAGAAGTTGTTAACAAATTTGTATATCTTGGAGTCACCCTAACCACAACATCACTTTTTAAAGCAATGGCCGATACAACAGTGGAAAGAGCAAAACACGCAATTGGTAACGTGATAGGTTTAATGGCTAAAACCAAAATGAATTCTTGGACATCTCGTGTGCAACTTTTCGATTCGCTAGTTCAAAGCCTTGTTATGAACTGTGTGCCCGTTTGGGGAATGAGATATGTTGACCAGTTAGAAAGAATACAAATAACTTTCTTTAAAAAACTTTTACATCTCAGTATCAATACACCTGATTATGCTGTTAGGTTGGAGACAGGAAGAGTAAAAATTTCTTTTACTATTTTCAAGCTAACTTTAAATTGGCTTATCAAGCTATCGCAAATGCATGATTTAAGACTTCCTCTTATTTGTTTTCTGCGTCAGCTTCAAATTTCTTCAGCAAATAATTCAATAAATACGAACAGATACAACTGGGTTTCACAGTTTAAGCAATATTTTCAAATATTAGATTATGAATTTTCTTGGGATGAAAACATCTCTGATTGGCTATTAAAAAACAAGAAAAGCATGTTAAAAAAGTATATGGATATGCTTCATCAAGAAGACATTCAAGCAGTCTCCATGTCAACATTCTCAACTATTTACAAACATTTATCCGTAGATACCTCAGTACAGAAATATCTGGAATTTCAAATTCCCATAAAATACATTCGTGCCATGGCGCAACTTCGAACATCTAATCGCCATGTGTTAAAATTTACCTATAATGGTATAACATATCATATACGACCATCTGAAATCTGTACTATTTGTAACACAAACAAGTTGGAAACTCTTGAACATTTACTGTTTGAATGTCCCATTTACAGTTCAATGAAACCGGTTAATATGGCCCCCCTTAATAATTGCACCGACCTTATTGGTTGTCTTAATAATGTAACTATAATATCTCTGAAAGCAATTTCAATATATATTTGGAATATCATAAAACTTAGATCTTTTGTTTTAAATGAATAAGCTTCAGTTTCTCCTTCATTGGTGTTTATTTAAGAAAACAAGTCTCCATTTCAGTTAGTAATAGCGATTAACTTTTGTTTAAATTTGTTAATAGTTACTTATGTTCTAGACTAGTTGTTAGTTATATTCTGTACTTCAGTTTCTCCTTCATTGGTGTTTATTAAAAAAACCAAGTTCTCCATTTCAGTTAGTGATAGCGCTTAACTTTTGTTTAAATTTGTTAATAGTTATTTATGTTCTAGACTAGTTGTTAGTTATATTCTGTACTTACTAAACTCATTGTTATAAAACTGTAGTTTTTAAAAACAATAAATGTCTATCTATCTATCTATCTATCTATCTATACCCCATTGGCTACCATGCTTTATGACACAGCCAACTGTTAATGTAATACAAGGTCTATTTTGTCCCATAACGCAGCCAAGGTGTTAAATTAAGGTGCAGGAATTTTTCTTGCCTTCAAACCTAACCCTTTCTACTCCAATATTAAGTGTCACTTGACATTGATTTTGTTCCTCCAGCTCCTCTGTCAAGTAACACTCAACATAGTCTAATACAGTCGAATCTGCTTAATATAATACCGGGTATATGAATATCCGGGTTTAAGGAATAGAAATTTGAGGCCCCAAAACATTTTTACTAGCTACCAATGATCAGTTATTAGAATATTCTGGTTATAGGAGTATTTTTGCTTAGCACTAAGGCTATTCCAATAAGCAGGTTTGACTGTACTTCTTTTTGTGAACAATGTTAACCTTTCAGAGATAACGTGGCATGATGGTACATAAAAGGTAACGTCAGACTCACAGTCCACAAACCCAGAAAAGGTCCAAAAAACAAATATTTTCAGAAAAACGGTCTGAGAACATGTCATATATATTTAAAATAAACAAAAAAAAACATTTGGACAGAAATTTAGTATCATTTGTATATAGACTAGTGCTTGGAAAATAAAAGTTAACAGATATATCTTTTTCACATTTTGGGTACTATAAAACACAAAAACCCAAATTATACAAATACAAAAGAACTATTTCTAAGAAATTAAACACATACTTAATAAAAAACAAATGTTTGAGCTGCCTAGTAGATAATACATGTAATGAAATGTGACACTCTTTGTTGAACAACCAAGACTTCTGAGATTGGCTCCTTAATTTTTGTTCCATGTCAGCGATGTGGTCCTGTATCTCTTCGAAATCTATTTCCAAACTAGCATCGTCATGGACAAGGTTCAACTTCTGGCTCAGAATCAGAGAGAAATTCTGCATGAAGCTTTACAAGATATGCTTGTTGCTTTTCAAAACTCATTCAAAAAATCTGTAAAAAAATAAGTTTATAATATCCCTCATATATACATAACACATAATCAGTATATCACTCATAATTACCTATTATAAATCACATAAATATTTTTATTTACATTAGAAATAAAATATTTTATAATTGGATCTTACCTGCAGATTGTTACAACTTGTGTGCAGACTCACACTCTGCAAGTTAATATAACATCAGAACTAAATTTATTTATTTATTTATACTGCACATTTACAGCAATGATGCCAATTATAAACATCATCATCATCAATGGTGCTACAGCCCTATGAAAGAGCCTCCACCTTCCCAAGTCTATTACGCCAGTCAGTCCTATCCATTGCCAACCGTTGCCAGTTTGCTGCGCCTATTTTTCTCCCATCCTCATCTACACCATCTTTCCATCTAAGTTTTGGCCTACCCCTATTTCTACTTCCCACAGGTTGTGACATAAGGATTCTTCTAGGAGGGTTGTTATGCTGTGATCTTGCTAGATGTCCTTCATATCTTAGTCGTCCTATTCTTATAAGAGATACTACGTCTTTTCCACCAAATATATGTTTATATCTGTGGTATACCTCGTAGTTGTACCTCCTCCTCCAAATACCATTTTCACAGATGCCACCGAATATGCCTCTCAGGATCCTTCGTTCAAATATAAGCAGAAGGTTTTCATCTGCCTTGGAGATGGTCCATGTCTCCGATCCATATGTCAACACTGGTTGTATAAGGGTTTTGTATATGGTTATTTTTGTTTTTTGGCTTAAGTTTCTGCTTCCAATTATAAACATACGGTTGGTTAATACAAAGAAATAAGAACATACAATAATTTATAGTCATAGTCATCTTTATTGATCCTTTAAGACATTCAAAATAAATGTATAGGATACACAATACAATAAAATAAATAGACTTTAAAACAATAAATAAGGGTATCACAGTTTATGTAACATAGTACTCTTTTTCATATTATATAGGTCAAGGTCTTCACTCACTATAAAATCGTTCATTGCCATTAAGCAGTTTGCCATGGGGAGTTTGGGTATTCTGGAATTATTTTAAATAAAGTGTGTCTACATTTAAGTCTTTGGTCTGGTACATTAAAATTTATAAATGAAAGAATCATAGGAGAATCTATGATTTGATAAACTATATTAAATATGAAAATGATTTGGGCATTTCTACGTCTTTCGCTCAATAACAGTGTCAAAAAGCATTCTCTGCAAGTTATAGGAAACCTTAAAAGGATAAATCCCAAATTTCTTTAGATATAAAGACCTTAAAAATTTCTTCTGAATCCTCTCTATCATATCACCATGTGATATGGTGTAGGGACTCTATATGGTACAACAATATTCGAGTTTTGACCTCACATATGCATTAAAAAGCCTAACTGTCTATAACAATCATTAGTTAGTTTGAGAATGTGCTCATTAAAGGAGAATGTGCTAGTGAATAACAGCCCTAGATCTCTGATTTTTGTTAACCTTTCAAGTTTTACTTCATTAATAAAATAATTTGTTCTTATGATTTCTCGCTTTCTAGAAAAAGGTCAATAGTTTACATTTTGATTCATTTAAGTTCAAATCATTATTTTTACAGAATGTGGATATACCTTGAATATCTTGTTGTAAATTAACCCGCCATTACACGCGCTATGAGGGAATCCCTCACCATATTTGTTTATAACCAATGAAATTGTGTAAACTAATATGATAACCTTAAGCACCCAGGAATGCCTTTAGCATGGTTCATAAGAGGGTATGAAAAAGTTATAGAATATTTCAGGCGGTCAGTGTGCTGTGTGATAGTTGAAAGAAGAGACATCCCTCTTCAAGTGAGGGAATTCGCGTGCAAACACGGTGAAATCACGTTTCTGTTATCTCAAAGAAACTTTTAGGTGTTTATTTAATATTTAGGTAGGTTTAATTAAAATATTATTGTTTTGATTAGGTTAGGAACAGTGGCACACCGTGGGGGGTTTGAGGGGTTAAAATCCCACCCAGAGCATATAGAAATATATATAAAAGAAAGTAGAAAAATGTAACTTGTCTTTCACAAATAATACAAAAAGCTTTCGGTGCCCAAGCAAACCCACTTCCCCCCCCCCCCCCCCCAGAGGAAAATTATAGGTGCGCCACTGGTTAAGAACCCATTTTTAAATTTACCTATTCTAATTGGGAAATAAGCCACAATTTAACTTGAAAAATTGATTTTATTGACGTTTCGAATTCCACCTCGGACGTCGTTATCAAAATACAAAATATTAATAGTTAATTACATAAATGCCACAAGGAAATAGCTTCAGAACAGTTTTTAATTTTAATTTGTATTTTTAGTGAAATGAATTCGCGTAAAGAACGTTAATTTCTTCAGTGGCTTGTTGAAATTGAAAATTAAGAAAACTTGCTTTTGATCTATATTATTTTTACTTTTGTTTTGTTAAATTAATAAAAAAAATTGGTTTACGAGACTTTCTATAATATGTGAGTACAACCCATTTTATATTTAAAGATGTTGACATTCATTCTTCCTTGAAATAAGTCGAATTTATGAAGGTGAGGGCGACGCTCATACGCGTGCAACCACGTCACAATAGAAGACGCGTGTAATGGCGGGTTAATACAGTCATGTTCGTTTTTTATTGTAAGAAATAATTTTAAATCATCTGCAAACAGAAGAAACTTGGCACATTTTATATAATCAGTGATGTCATTTATAAACATAACAAAAAGTAAAGGCCCAAGAATGGAACCTTGCGGTACACCTGACCCGGTTATAAAACTGTCCAAGTAGTAAATGCACTAGACCAGCGGTTCTCAATCTGTAGTACATGTACCACTGGTGGTACATTTCATTTTTTGAGGTGGTACACAAAACGCAAAAACAGCCAAAATCAGCACCACTATTATAGTTAATTAGATCACCTAGTTAGATATGTATTTCAGTTAGGTGGTACCAAAAATAATAAAAAGTATTTGGTGGTACGTGACACAAAAAGATTGAGAACCACCGCACTAGACAACTCTCACATCCCCCCTGAATAAAGTGTCACCTTGCTTGAAGTTGTCGGGCACCCCATGACCGAAACCATAATTAATCGTCAGAAATCGACCAATAATTTGACAAGCGGACTCATAGTCTGCATGTTAACTCAGAAAGGTTAAAATAGGAGGGATTTCTCGTACTATAATTTTTTAAGCATGATTGAAAGAAGCATTCTAGTCCCGAGATGGATTTGTTTTGGCGTAGGTATCGATGTTAAGGCACATATCCACTATCTTCATGCAGATAGTCGTTAATTAGCAGCCAAAGCGGACGGTTGTCTAAAAAGCTTTGATAAACAAATCTGGTTTCGTTATCCGAATAACAACTATTTTATTGTGTCCAATAGTGATGAGTGTTATTTAAAGTGTTTGGAGAACTTTTCACGCGAATAAAAGATGTACTTGAACATGCAAAGTCTCCGTTGTCTCATAAGAAACATTTATGTCATTTTCAAGAGTGTTTTTGTTCAAACTCGAACTTTGTGTCAAAACATTCTTGGGTTTGGTGTAAGTGTTGACAACAGTATAAAGGTGGGAATCACCGCTCCAAAGTAACGTATTACTTCATTATTATTATTTAAATAAATATTGCAATTTTATAAATATAGAGATTACAAAAGCATTAAAAAGGCCGACGGGGGTTAATTTTCCGCAGGGTTGAACTGAAATTAACCCCTCTCGCGGTTTTTTGTTTACATCACATCAAGAAAGATAATAAAAATTAAAAAAATAAGAAAAGTAGAACAATATTTTATTATACCAAAAACTGTTAACTGTAAATAAGAGGTGTTTAGCTTCAAAATTATTGATAATAAAATATATTATTTAATAACGCATAAGAATATGCTTCAGATCTTAACGACTTTAAACCATGAGTCAAAATTATAATACTCAGTATGTACATTATCCACAACAGGACATTACTACAAATCCATCACTAAATTCACTAAACCAATGTGCAGGACCGTACGCGCAAATTCAATATGTACCAATTCAACAGTCCTTATATAATAACACAGCTCAGAGTATTCAAAACGTGCAACCGCATTTAGTTTCACAACCGATGCAGCCTTCTACTAGTGCAGCACAATATTATCCTGTAGTACCTGTTCAATCGCAATCCCAAGCTGAATCTGCACCAGATGATTGGAAACACGTACATAACAAAAAAAGAAATCGAATTGATAGCCCGGAAAAATATATTAGAGCAACAAAACAATCCAAAATAGATGATTACTGGTTAAACTCACCAATATCGACCTCCAACAAATTCTCTGTATTACAAAAAGAACAAAACGATGCAAATCAGGATACAGCTACAGAAGAACAAAACGATGCAAATCAGGATACAACTACAGAAGAAAACCAGAGCCAAAATACAAATACAACTACTAAAACGCCACCAATATTTGTCTACAGTGTTAAAAATATTACTCCGCTTACCAAACTACTACAAACGATTGCAAAAGATGCTTATGTATTAAAAACTCTCGCCAATGACCAAGTAAAAATAATGCCTCAAAATAATGAAGTCTACTCTGTCATAACAAAAGCACTAGAAGACAAAAATACTGAATTTCATACCTACCAACTCAAAGAAGATCGCTCATTCAGAGTTGTACTAAGAAATGTACATCCATCTACAGATATCAACGAAATTAAGGCGGAAATCCAAAGCGTAGGGCACGAAGTCATAAATATCAATAACATTCGTCAATCAGGTACTAAAAAGCCATTACCACTGTTCTACGTTGAACTAAAACAAGCCGAGAATAACAAAGATATATATGAGATCGATTCATTGTTGAACTATAAAGTAATTTTTGAACCTCCACATAAAAAGCGTGTAGTACCTCAGTGCACAAAATGCCAACGCTACGGCCACACCAAAAATTTTTGCTACCTTTCTCCAAGATGTGTTAAATGCGCGGGTAACCACAGATCTGATCAGTGCTCTTACAAAGAAAGAAACAACCAGGTGAAATGCGTGCTGTGTGAAGGAAATCACCCAGCAAACTATCGTGGGTGCTTAGTCCACAAAGAGCTGCAAAAAAGAGCATTTCCACAACTGAGAAGCAAACCAACAAGTCAGCCTGTCCAATCAAACCAACACTTAGTAGTCCCGAATGTAACCTATGCTCAGGTAGCAACCGCTGGTAATCAAATACCATCAAATACAGCTCCCAGTCTTCAACAATCCACTGACATGCTCGAACTTAAAAATATGATCAAACAATTGGTAGAACAAATGAGCACAATGTTAAACCTCTTAACCGCTATCATTGCTAAAAAACCCTAAGATGGAGGCGTTTCTAAAACTAGCTTCATGGAACGCCAATGGCTTATCACAACATACACAGGAAATCAAATACTTTCTACACCTTCATAAAATAGATATACTGCTAGTATCCGAAACTCACTTTACACAAAAAAGTTACCTTAAAATTCCAAACTATACTATATATACTACTAATTATCCAGATGGATCAGCACATGGAGGCTCTGCTATTATAGTTAGAAATACAATAAAACATCATAATGCTGGCGAGTACCAAACAAATCACATTCAAGCGACCAATATTGTGGTTGAAGACTGGGATGGACCACTTACAGTATCTGCGCTGTATTGCCCCCCACGACACTCTATCACAAACGAACAATTTAAAGATTATTTCAATTCACTTGGGAGCCGCTTCATAGCAGCAGGGGACTATAATGCCAAACATACCAGGTGGGGATCAAGACTAATCACTCCGAGAGGTAGAGTTCTCTTAAATATCATAGAGTCAAATAATATGGATTATTCATCAACCGGCGAACCAACATACTGGCCCTCGGACAGAAATAAAATCCCCGATTTGGTCGATTTTGCTGTAGTTAAGAACATCCCTAGGTCTAATATAAAAGCTACATCATGCTACGAATTATCTTCTGATCACTCGCCTATACTATTCACAGTTGGAACCCAGGTACTTATTAAAGAAATATCCCCCTCACTTTATAACAGACGCACACACTGGCCAAAATTCAGATCTATCCTGGAGAACAAGGTGTCTCTAGACATTCCACTAAAAATCAAAGAGGACATTTTTCTTGCTGTGGAACAACTAACTACAAATATCCAATCAGCTGCCTGGCAAGCAACACCAACAATACAAAATAAATGCATAATAAATGACTGCCCACAAGTTGTCAAAGAAAAAATTTCGCTAAAGAGAAGACTGAGGAAAAGATGGCAACAGACCAGAGATCCTGCTGATAAGCGTAGATTCAATAGTGCATCAAGGGAATTAAAAAAGCTCTTCGAAGATCTCAAAAACCAATCACTTCAGTACTACTTGGAAAATTTAGATTCCACTAAAGATACCGATTATTCGCTATGGAAAGCCACGAGAAAACTGAAACAACCCCAGAAACCGTCACCTCCAATTAGAAAATCGGACAGAGAATGGGCTCGTAGTGCACAAGAGAAAGCAAGTTGTTTTGCAGAGTATTTTTCCGAAGTATTTACTCCCAATCAAGTGAATTCACCTGTGGAAGTAGACGTATTCTCATTTCTTCAAAGTCCATATCAAATGAGTTTGCCTATTCCGAAATTTAAGTCGTCCGAAGTCATCTTGGCTATTAATAATTTAAACGATAAAAAATCTCCAGGGTACGATTTGATCAGTGGAAAAGTATTGAAAGAATTACCTATCAAATGCATAAAACTTATAACGTTTATATTCAATGCCATATTAAACTTAGGTTACTTTCCTGATCAATGGAAAGTGTCTCAGATAATAACCATTCTAAAACCGGGGAAACCTCAAGAAGAAACTACATCGTACAGGCCAATCAGCCTCTTGCCAATCACGTCTAAAGTTTTCGAAAAACTATTAGTAAAAAAACTCGAACCCTGGATCAAAAATCTAATTCCAGACCACCAGTTTGGATTTCGATCCCATCACTCAACAATCCAACAAGTTCACAGAGTGGTAAAACATATAAATGCTGATTTTGAGGCCAAAAGGTACTGTTCAGCGGCATTTCTTGACGTTAGGCAGGCATTTGACAAGGTATGGCATGAAGGCCTCCTATACAAGCTAAAAAAGACATTACCGCACAGCTTTTACATTCTTCTTGAGTCATATTTGTCAGGTAGGTGTTACTTTATTAAATACCAAGATGCAATTTCCAAACTCTATTCTATCAAAGCTGGCGTACCACAGGGTAGCGTGCTGGGACCTACCTTGTATCTCTTGTTTACCGCAGATATACCTCCACCTCTTCAGGAACCACTAGAGGAGAGACCACTTACAGAAGAAATGATGCTAGGAACATTTGCCGACGATACTGCAATCCTAGCCTCACACACAGACCCTATTTATGCCTCGCATATCCTTCAAGCGTATCTAGACAGAGTACAAATTTGGTTTTTGGAATGGAAAATTAAAGTGAATGAAGGAAAATCTATTCAAGTTACATTTACAACACGAAGAGGAACTTGTCCTCCTGTAACTTTAAACAATCACCAATTACCATCAGCCAACGAGGTAAAATATCTTGGTATTCATTTGGACAGAAGTCTCACATGGAGGAAACATATCTGGACCAAGAGAAAGCAACTAGGTCTCCAATTCAGAAATATGTATTGGTTAATGGGCCGTTCATCAAGACTATCTCTGGATAATAAATTGCTGCTCTATAAGGCAATACTTATGCCAATCTGGACATATGGGTTGGAACTATGGGGAACAGCCAGTCACTCCAACATCGAAATCATCCAACGCTTCCAATCAAAAACCCTCAGAACCATCACTAATGCACCTTGGTACATCAACAATAGAATTATTCATCGAGACCTTAAAACTGATACGGTACAAGAAGTCATCACAAAACGTAGCGCTGCTTACATTGCCAAGTTGGAGGATCATGAAAACCAGTTTGCACTTAACCTCCTAGACAATTCCCAAGAACAGCGTAGGTTAAAGAGGTTCAAACCATTGGACTTACCATTTAGAGTAAACTTTTAAACTAATGAGTTAGTAGTTATGAAATGTAATTATTTTGTACAGAACTTTATAAAAATTGTACTTTGATTTTGCCAGTGGGTAAAATCTTGCTTGTCCTTAGTCAATGTAATTACTTTTGTTTATTGTTGACACTCAACAGATTGCAAAATAAATTTAAATATAAAAAAAAAAAAAAACTATCTTCATGAATTCTCTTGTGCTCTGTACTCCCTATAAGTTAAAAACGCAATTTTAGCGTGGAGTTGGTGGAATAAAAACTAAAAAAGGCTCGGAGTGTAAAGGGAATAATAATTAGGCTGTATAGTTTTGTAAATATTTGGGATACATATATAATTTTGTTTTGTAAATAATTGGGGTGCAGTTTTTTTATAAATTACATATTAGAGTTCCCTCCCATTTTGATTTATTTTCAACCCAATGTTTCATACCTGTGTATAAATATTTTTTCTATAAGAGATTTCTTGCATTTCATTACTTTGCGTAAATGCTTCAGAAATTTAAGATTGCGATCAGTACACCGCACACTATTATAGAGCTATATGCACAGGTAGACTGCATACTATATTATCACCCTATTTTTTATATTGATTATTGACTAAAATCAGTGTCTATTCATTCTAGCTGAGAAAGAACTTGTTGAATTTTTGACAGAAGAAATCGTAGCAGAGAGGAAAGCACAAAAAATTAAAACCATTCCAACAGAGTTAGGTGGCTTTAAAGCAAATTTAAATGGAGCGGAAATAACATTAACAAAGACTGCAGGAGACGAAACGTAAGGAATGAGTGCTATAAAATATCTGATGCAATGTTTTTGTTCTATGCTGCAACCCCCGTATCGTGTTAATACAAAGCAATGTTTTTTAGCATCAAACTAAGTTTCAATGTAAATCACAGTGTGGATAGTGATGTTGAGCCAGAGGTAAACGAAAATATGGATAAGCCTGATATTGGAGAACTGAAATCCAAACCTTCATTCAAAGTAGAAATAGTAAGAGGAAATACAACAATTAGTTTGCTCTGTTCATACATGAATGCAAATGAACAAGATGATGGATACAGTAAGTAATTTTAAACATAATTTGTAGGCTATTGATTATGTATTTTAGAAGGGAACTACAATGTTAACGGGGTTTTATTGTTTCAGATAGTCAATCGACCTCTAAATATGAAAAAACCGTGGAGTGTTACCATCTAAAGGGGTGCATTTTTGAGAAAGGGGTGAATTAGTCCCTAGGCACAGGGCGAATTAGGGTGAGTTCTATGCACATTTGGTACAAACACGTCTACAAGAAAAATTTTCCAGGTTAAATTTACTATCGAAATATCACATTTTAAAGTCAAAAATATTTTTTTTTACAAAAATATATTCAAAAGAAAAGCAAGAAAAAAGCACGAAAGGTAGCACTTTTGTTTCTTGCTCCATAAATTTTTTCCAAGGAGATATAGGTATAGGTATTGCTTCCCAGAAAAAAAACTTTCATCCTTCCTCTTTAAAATGACGTTTGGCATAAGTCTCTATCATTTATAGTTTCCAAAATATGATTTTTCAAATTTCACCACTCATAGCGATTTTGGGCCATTTTCCTTGTTACTTCGCAAACATTGTTCTGTAACTTTTTTTTACGGAGCTTTAGGTATATGCAATATTACATTTACTAGGAAGAAAAGTCAATTACCTTTAAAATGGTCTATCATAGAAGGCTATATGACTATTTTTAAGCAAGATATGGTTTTTCAAAATTTTATACTTTTAATGATTTTTGATATATTTTACGATTATTTTTAAATTTCTCATTATAACTTTTTTTATTGTATATTTAGGTATATACATTGTGCAATAAAAAAGAAATCTTATTTCCTTTACTTTAAAATTGTGTATTGTAAAAAATTCTAGGTCTATTTTTAAACAAGATATGCTTTTTCAAAGTTTGACATATACACATGCAATAGGTCCCACTAAGTTGGAACCATATGGAAAACTTTTTATTATTAACTGTATGAAAAAAATTAGTCTTTATAAAATGTTCTACATAGTCTAGGTACCTAAGGTACCTAAGATGTAATCATCAGATATAAAATTTTATCAATAGTGTATGAGGTATGTTAAAAAATATGAATTTCGCTCAAGAGTAAAGTACCTTTATATTTCACAATATCGAAAAGTTATTTGGAATTAAAAATTATGTACAATATGCAATTATATTCTTCTAATTGAAAAAAAAATAAAAAAAATAAAATTTTTTAAAATTGTTCTCAAATTACGGATACCCTTGGATATCCGACGATTATCTTGTTTAAAAATAGTCCCAGAGGTGTTTGCAATACACCATTTTAAAGTAAAGAAAATAAGCTTTTTTTATTTCATAATGTATATATCTAAATGTACAAGAAAAAAAGTAATGAGAAATTTAAAGAATAATCATAAAAAATATCAAAAATCATTAAAAGTATAAAATTTTGAAAAAGCATAATTTGTTTAAAAATAGTCGTACAACCTTATACAATAGACCATTTTAAAGGTAATTGACTCCTCTTTCTACTGAATGTACCATTGCATGTACCTAGAAATGCGTAGAAAAAAGTTACAGACAATGTTTGTGAAATAATGGGGAAAATGGCTCAAAAATTCTGTGAGCGGCAAACTGAAAAATCCTATTTCGGAAACTATAAATCCTAGACACTTCCACCAAACGTCATTTTAAAGAGGAAGGATGGAAGTTATTTTTCGCTGAAGCAATGCTTATACCTATATCCCTGTGGAAAAAAGTTATGGGGCCAAAAAACAAAATTGCTTTCTTTCGTGTTTTTTTCTTGCTTGTCTTTTGAATATATTTGTGTAAAAAAAATACTTTTGCCTTTAAAATATGATATTTCAATAGTAAGTGTAACCTGGAACAATTTTTCTGTAGAAGTGTTTGTACCAAAAGTGAATAGAACTCATCCTGTGCCTACGGACTAATTCACCCCTTTCTCAAAAACGCACCCATTTAAATGGTAGCACTCCGCGGTTTTTTTAAATATAGAGATCCGTTGACCATATGAGACAACAAAATCCCGTTAACGTTGTAGTTCCTTTTAGCTCTCTTATTTTGAACATAATCAATAGCCTATTGGTCAAGTCTAGAAAACTGGAAAAGGCTAATTTTTGCAATTAATTGAAACAAAGGCTTTTTTATGAACTATATTTTCTTATATTAACCCATTCACGGACATGACTGCATATGCAGACACTTACCAAGCGGAATTACTGTCTGCATATCGATGGCTTAGTGTGAAAACCTCGTATCTCATTAAATTACAATTTTACAGGAGAGGCAAAAAATTGATTTTCTGCATAATATAACCTAAAAACAAAAACTGCTGTTATGTATTTTTAATTTGAGCACATTGAGACAAATATCTGATATTGGCTTAGAGCTAAAAGTGTTAAATGTTGCTATTAAATTGGAAATACAAATATTAACTATGAAAAACACGTAAATAACCTTGCAGTATATAGAGCCTTTGCCCAAGTAACTATGATAACCTCGTATATCTTGATATACGTGGTTTTCATCTCAAATGAGATTGTGTTTATTATTATTTATGAGGTTTTCATTTTTCGTAGCTTATTGCACACCTCCAAATACTAGGTTGATACAGTACAAATCTTTTGATTTAAGGTTCATAAAATGTTTCTGTATGCAGGACTACCTTTTGTTGTTCACAAAAACATTTCTCCAAGTCGAAGACAAACACTTCAAATTAAGTACCAAATTCTTGGTTATAAATATACGTGGTATTCACACTAAATCAAGAGAGCAATTGATATACGTACTTTCTCCTCAAACAAACACTTCAAATTAAGTACCAAATTCTTGGTTATAAATATACGTGGTATTCACACTAAATCAAGAGAGCAATTGATATACGTGGTTTCTTTTTTCGGCTGTAGAAAATAGTCTAGTGTATTTGGATTTTTTCTAACAGTTGTAAATCGTGAGATACAAGGTTTTCAAACTAAAACCACCAAAATGTCATTTTCGAAAAAAAATGAGATACGAGGTTTTCACACTAAGCCATCGATATGCAGTCATCTCCGTGAAGGGGTTAAGCAAAGCTTCCATATACAGTTGAACCCGCTTATTAGAATTGCCTTCTTGCCAAGCAAAAATATTCCTATAGCCGGGATACTCTAATAACTTATCATTGGTGGCCAGTAGAAACGTTTCCGGACTTCAAATTTCTATTTCTTAAACCGGGATATTTCTATAACTGGTATTCTAATAGCGGGTTAAAAATATAATGTATATCAAGAATAAGTATAATGAGTCTAATTAATACTTAAATATTTAAATCTTTGTTTTGTTCTTATGGTTTTTTAATGATATTCGTGTTAATAATCTCTTGTTTATTTTGTAGATGACATATTTGGCATTGATGAAATCAGCATTTATGAAGGAGAATGGAATGAAAATGTATACTCAGTTTCAGGAGAAGTTTTAGATACAGTAAGTAAAATTTGTGTAAATATATATTAAATCTAGGGTGCTCCGTAAAAGAAATGTACATATGTCAATTTAGTCAACTTTTCAGAAGAAGCAAGAAGCGATAATTAATTCACATATTTACTACCAATTTTATATAAGGCCAAATGATTTTATTTATTTTATATTACCATAATGACTTGTTCTATTGATACCAAGGTAAAGATATATAGTCCTTAATAGTCTTTTTCGGCACAAGTAATACTTTGACAATTTTTGACTTATACTCTTTTTACTGAGCACCCTATTCGCGGTGTGCAAGTACTTGGAAGGGATACGAGAAACGATCGTGCGAGAGTAGCGGAGAAATATTGAAACTTTCTTAAATAATTCATATTGTCAATTGAAATTATCAAATTGACGTATATTTCATACCTACTGTCACTGAAGAAGGAAAATTATATATTGCTCCACAATATTGATATGATATGCAATTATTATATAAAAGTAAATTTAATTAATTGTATTTTGCTTGCAGTACTGCATTTTAATAACTAATTTTATTTACTACATACAATTGTTTACGTTTTAATAACATAACCTGAATCTTATATTTTTTCTATTTATTATTTTTTTGGACTATGGCCTTGACAATTATTCAGTAACCAGGACTAATATAATTGGCCAATATAATTAAAAGTGCGAAAAATGTTACTGAGCATAGAAACCAGGTGTTGCTTTGCCTAACTTGCATGGTCCCAATATTAAACTGTAGAATGATGATACTTAGTAGAATTTATACAAAACTTATGGATTGAAAAATAGACCAATAACATATCTGGACCTCAGAGGTATTATCGAAGCGAAGGTCGGTGGGATATGCGCATTTTATCAATGAAATTCGATATTTTTAAGTCATTCCAGAAGCCGCTACAGATAAAATGTTTTAACAACCCATTAATCATTCAGAATTAGTCAACGGATATTAGTACAGTTAAAATAATTAAATAACTGGACGATAATTATTATTTAATCAGTGCAATTTAAAGTTTTTTCTACTTTAATGACAAAAAGCAAGCTCATTAACAGAACCCAATTAAAAATTGTTTTGCACACCATATTTGAAACATTATTTGGTTGAAAAATCTAATTTTTGTTGGCAAAAAAATATATTAATTGTCTGGACTAAATTACAGTTCTGTTTATCTTAAAAGGGATATGTTACTATTAACATTCACAGTGTTGCTAAACTGAATTTTGATATTTTGAGTGTAAATTTTCCCAGCGATTTCCGAGGGTATTTTAACTATGTCATTTTGAGCAACTGTGTTTAGCGTATGTTTGCAACAAAGTTTAGAGCACTTAGGATGTTAATAAAAATTCGATATATTCCATAAGTGGTTGAAAGACAATATGACCATATTTTAATATATAACCAATTTGAATAATCTAACTAATAAATAAGGAACTTATTCAAAACAACACCATATCTGACATACTGTAGTTTATCTCCGAGGTCCAGATATATTTTACCAAAAATGCAAAAGAAACCTTTAAGAGTAAACAGTAGCGATCAACAGGTAGCAACAAAATATAACTTCGGGATATAGTATCATTGGCAACAGTGGTAATCTTTGACATTATCTAAGATTAATAAGTTTGACAATATCATAGTCGCGCTAAATGGAAGCAATAGAAAACGATTTTATTATTAGTAAATAAATATTTATAAAAATAAACCAAAATGTGTGCAATTTTATGTTAAGATAAGTATTTGCATGAAATATCTAATAATAAAACAATAATAAATAATCATTTTTCGTTGTGAAGCGAAACAAATTTCGATTTTCGCATAATTTTGGCACAGTTATTAATGGACTTTTTCTTGGACGGTTTCACTTTGTTTTTCGTTTGATTTACTTTTCCCATTTTGTTAAACTATTGATAATATTTTTAGAATAAAAAATCCTCCTAAAACTTCAAATACTCGCATTAGAATTCGAAATATTTTTACATAAAATATACTTACCTACCTACATATAACTAAAACTCACAATTAACAACAATCTATTCTTTCAAATAGATCAACAACTTATACAACAACAACAAAAATAAATATAATAAATTAACTATCAATAAACACTACTGCACTGAACAGGTATCGATAAAGATGACAGAACAGATTAGAGAAAATCTAACGCAGTTTTGTTAAAATGACAGCGATAATTTCTCTATGTTGCCTAATTAGTTATAATATGTTCGAATTTTTGTTAGAAATAAAAAAATTTAGTAGTTCCAAGATTACACAAAATCTAGGCATGGGATAAAAAAGTTTATTTGAAGAAAGAATATTTTTTTGTTCTTCTTAATGGCGGTACAGGCTCGTTTTTTTTAATATTGTATTTAATTACAGAGTAATTTCCACATACTAATATATTTCTCAATTTGGGCTCTGTACCGCCATTCTTTATTATATTACGAATATGTGTGCCAAATATCTCGACAAAATATTCAAAATTACAGCTGCAATCTTGGAACGCGTTTGTTGCTACCTGTTGATCGCTACTGTAGCCTCTTAACACTAGAAAGTCGGAGGGGCCAATTTGGCCCCTGTTGCGATTTGAAGTTATTGTAGTTTTTTTTATTTGAAGCAATACTTATTTCATATTTTATGACTTCTAATATTTTGATACAAAGACTTATTTAACACAACAAAAATATTGTTTACTAAATTTATTAAATGGTTTTTCTAACAAATCTACCATAGAAGTCTAAAGGGGCCAAATTGGCCTGTGTAAGTTATTATCATTTTCTGGGAAATTCGACGAGCCTTTCTTTCAAATTCCTGTCAGATGGGTAAAATTATATTTATGTATGTTTATTATAAATGGTTACCCTTATACTGGTACTGATCATCTACGTAATAAAGATAAAATTGTTGGTGAACACAAGTGAACACAAAGATACAATTGTGGGTGTAGAGGACCAAATGACGCGTCTTTATACTACAAAAGTAACTTCAAGACGATGGCCTATGTACGTGTTTTATAATACTCTTGACTTGGAAGAAATAAATGCATGGATTATTTATAAAGGAATAACTAGAAGTAGACTCAGTCATTGTAAGTTTATTCTTCGGTTATATGAAGAATTAGGGGCCCCATACCTTGCCTCCCGAAATCTGGAACTACGCCTAGCAACACCAGGTCTACCAACAACTATCACTGTTACTATCCAAAAACGACAAAAATATCAGTTGAAAATATTTTGTAAAGGAAATCATACTTCCAATCATTGCCGCGGCTGTAAAAAGGCAATGTGTGGCAAATATCAAAAACTGCAAACTGTATGGTGTTCCGAATGTTTTTGATAGGCAGCGAATGTGTTAAACAATGAAAGTAAAAAATAAAATCAGATTCTATCGTCTAGAGTAGATTTAATTTCTTTAAACTGAGTTTTAATTGATTAAAGAACGTGGGGCCAAAATGATCCCTTCCGGCTTTCTAGGTAGGTAATCTAAGCCCGACTTTCTAGTGTTCACCTTCTTCCAACCAATACCAAAGATTGTTTTCCATTATGAAAGATATTGTTAAAATGATAATTTTTATACTAAAAATCTAATTTTCTGATGTCTTTTATAAATATTCTGACTCAGTGTTTTGTTTTTTAGTACTTGTATGATTTATTATTGAACTACTTGGAAGAAAAAGGAATCTCCAATGATTTTGTAGAAAAACTCTCGAAATATAGTACAACATATGAACACTCAGCATATATTGGTCTTCTAGAAGGATTGTCTAAATTTGTGTCAGGAAAATAAGAAATGTGCTAAGATAAAAATAAGTATAAGTGTTATATTTCATTTAATATTTGTGTTTTTAATAAATATTTAAATTAGACTTTGGTTTTTTTGTTTATACGTTTATTTTATTTACTTCAATACAGTTTTCTTCACGTATTAAACCTAAAAATTTTCGGACATCTTGGATGTTAGTGCACCCTATGTAACGCACAGCTGAATCTTATGTTTGTGCGTCACAGTGTTGCCATGCCATTTCTTTCATAATTTCAATCAATGTTAAATGTACCTACAAGAATAATAGAATAAGAATGTTTACTTCTCCGTCATTATACTAGGTAGAATGACAAATGAGGTGTCAAATGAAAGCTTATAATCCAAGGATAGTACTAAATGTGAGAAATTAGACCTAGATTGTCTGTCCCTAAAAAAAAAGCGTTATATTGGGGATTTCTAATGTCGACATTAACACGTTAACTGCCGGTCCATTCTGGGTAGGCTTTCACCAGGAGCCGCTTACTGTTTTTGATACAAAGACGTTTATTTATTAGTTTCTGGAAAAGTCCGAATAAAGTAAGTATTTTTAAACTAAATGCACATATATACAAGAGGAGTTGGTGGTGAACGCGCCAGAGCGTCAGTGGCGCTCGACTCTAGTATTTGTATACATACGCCGTTCGACGCGCTGGTGCGTTTTGTAAATAATATTGATAAAAATCAGTAGGAACATTTATTTACTAATACAAAACAAAACAAGAAATACAAAATAACATAAATTATAAGTAAATAAAACAACATTAAACTTTGTGGGATATTTGACAGCAATCCAGACAAAATCCAGGGGTATCGGGACAGGCTTTGCATTCGTAAATTGTATCTTTACGAATATTTTGTTGACTGCAAGTTTTACAGCGTTTTCTCATAACTTTTCCCTTTACATCCTTTACCTCTCGTTTTGTTACTGAATGATCTTTTGGAACAAGTTTGGCTTCAGAATTAATAACTTTTAAAAGGGATCTAACGAGTTGTAAACGAAATTCGTAAAGACCAATCTTTTTTCCAGAGTACTTGTTGTATAGTATGTGGGCATTTATAGCCATCATCTGTATAACATGTATAAATATTTTTGTTGGCCATCGTACAGTTTTTCGTTGACTCGGATAATAGGCAAGCATCTGGTCTTGCCGGTCAATACCAGACATATTTTTATTATATCTGATAATAGGCTCTGGTTTTATTACATGTTGACCTCTTCTTGTTGTAACTTCTTGTAAAGTGTTTTGACATTCTGTTGTTATATAGTAAACGTCCCTTTTATCCTTCCATTTGCCAACTAATACCCCTTTTCGGCAACGGGCAATTGTTGCACCTTTAGCAAGTTTTTCTTGCCTTACTTCTGCCGGATTATTTTTACGGTCAATTCTAAGAGTTCCTGTGCAGTAAGTGGAAAATTCAAGTAAATTTTTAGCTAAATCAAAGCTGTTGTAAAAATTGTCCATGTAAACGCAATGGCCTACATTTAGTTTCCCTTCTAAAAGGTGCAAAACCACTTTATTAACATGTCCTTTTCCACCTGAATCGTCAAACATTCCAGAATAAACTAAAAATTTTAAAATTAGACCATTTGGTTCGGTCAACATATACAACTTAATCCCATATTTATGTTTTTTGTTTTTTAAGTATTGTCTAAAATTAAGTCGTCCTCTGTGTAATACCATTGACTCATCTAAGCTCAAATTACGATCAGGATAATAAACTTCTTCCATTCTCTTATTGAAAAAGTTTATCATCAGTCTAATTTTATAAATTCTGTCTTCAGGTACTTGTTCTCCCTCTTCTGGATTATTATTAAAATGCAAACATCGCATTATGACCATAAATCTGTTCCGGCCCATAAAAGTGGAAAAAATTGCATTAGCAAAAAGAGGATCTTTCTTTTTCCAATAATCCTCAATCCTAGGCAACGAAATATGACCCATGTGTAGAACTAATCCTAAAAAGACTAGCAGTTCTTCGGAAGTCAAAATTTTCCAATCGAAAATCCTAGAATGTGTCGCCCCTGCATTAGATAAGAAAATGTGCTCGGCATACCTGTTTGTCTCATCACATACTTGCTGCAAACATTCATCTGTAAGTAGCATCCGAAAAAAGTCAACTGGATTATTATCGGAAACTTCTACTAGTAACTCTTGGTGTTTTAAAAAAGGAAAATTTTTCATACCATCAAAATTTTCTTTCCATTTATCGCTTTCATCAACATCAACGAGTAGATTAGGCTACAATTAAATAATATGTTTTAATAAAAAGTTAATATTTGCATTTAATTTTGTAACATACCGTATCTTCCGTATCCTCAATAAGTGCTGTAGGTAAAGTATTTTCAATTTCATCCTCAGATTCTGGTAAATATTCACTGTCTGAATCAAGAAAGTCACTAAATTCTTCATCGCTTGTTTCTAATAATCTCAAAAGTTCTTCCTCTGTTAATTTTTTTTCATATCTAATTTTATTTTTTTATTTGAATTTGAGCCACTTTGTAAAATATCGTCAGTGTTATTCATTTTTGCACTTCCGTATGCTTACCCTATGCCATTCAAATATAAAATAACCAAAGGAGATGTAAAAGAACTCAAATAACATTTAGGGGAAACACCGAAATTATCCGGGTATTACCAAGCTTTACGATTAGCGACTCTAGAAAATAGGGGAAATACCGAAATCTGGGAATGTTTAATTTTTACACGGTTAGTAATCCGATAAATTAATAAGCATTTGCAGAATTATATGTGCTATTACTGATATTTACACTTAATACAAAGCCAACAGATATACACATCCTATCGGGACAAAAAGTCGTAAATCGAAAAACCAAGAACAAAATTAGAGAATTGATACCTCTAGTTACCTGCCTTTAAAATATAAAAAGCCCTGTTGTAGCGCCAGTGAAATAATCCAAGATAATAATCGATGAAAGTCTGAACGCGCGACAGCGTCGTCGGCACCTAGCTAAAGTCATGTATCGACGCGCCAGCGCGTTATTGGCATTGAACGTGTTAAAGTTGCACTATTTTTTTTTCTATATATAAAACATTTTGATCTAAAACTTACCAAAAAACTTCTTTGTACTCTCTACTTTCAAATAAACGTGATAAGAAGCTAAATTTTAAACTTAGTCACACAACTTTTGCGATTAAACTTTGCAATGCACATATCCGCACCTTTTTCTTTGAAAAATTCATAACCTTTATCATGATAAGAATAAAAACTTGAAGCAGCTACCTTTGTCTTCAGAAATGTTAGAGCTATATACTGTAAAAATTTCAGAAAAAAATATTAAAATGGAACGAGTTGTAGCGAGGTAAACGCAAAAAAATGTGATTTCATTTTTTTTCTTTTTAGGTTAAAATTGCGATTTTCCCCCACATAAAATTCAAAATAAACCTCATTTTCGTTTTCAGCACCCTCGAAAATATAAAGTATGAATAAAATTAGACATTCAGCCCTCCGTGGTCAGTATCTCGAAAACTAACTGCTTTTTTGAGGGTGTCCCGCTCGTGTACAATATCACAAAAAATTGTAACGTGATAACGTTACAATTGTAATTGTAACGTATGAAAAAAGCGAGGATACGGCAACGGTGTTACAAGTGATGGTCGGATCCAATGCCAAAATCTACACAGACATATTAGGGTGCACTAATATCCAAGATGTCCCCCTAAACATTTTCTTTGTTTCACCAAAAAAACTTGAAAAATTGAAGTCGTTTACTAAAAAAGTTTTATTTTTGGTTTATATAATACAAAAATCACAAATAGATCAGTAGCGTTCGATAAAAGCTATAAATAAATTAAATACATTTAAATATTGTCTCGAATCGGCTGCGTATGTGCCATATACAAAGTAATAATGCTGCCCAGTGCGCTCACTAAAAATATGACGTCAAACCAACGATGGTAGAAGTTGAATTGTAAGGCACCTAAAACCTGCGTTATTATAGCTCTGTACTGAACTGGCATATTCATCCGTAGAAGCAGGACAGATGACACGAAGTACATCCCCATTATTTGGGCCAGGACCAAGACGATTATGTTCGAACTTTTACTGGACGACATTCTATTGAAGAACTAAAAGAAAGCAAACATTAGCAAACTACTGATACGTTTTGTATACAGGGTGTTTGGTAAAGAATGGGCCATAGCTTAACCGTAGATTCCTGAGGTTAAAATAGGTCGATTTAAGCTAACTTACCTTTGTACAAAGTTTATAATAACCGAGATACAGGGTGTCAAAAGTTAAACTTTTATTTTATTTATTTTTGAATATTTCCTGACAGGCATGGGACAACAACACGAAATTTGGTAAGTGGTGCTGGTATTGTACAATCTACTAAATTATGTTAAACAAACGTTCCTGGCTACTACCAGCGGTGTACGACGGGGAAACGTGAATGATTGACCCTTCCCAAATTCTACGTCACTGGCGGAATTGCTAGTTTAGTGCAATTTTTTGATTCTCCAATACTTTCTATGTAAAAAACATACTCTTCATTCGTAACGATAAAGCTATTAGTTTTCGAGATATTTGAAGCTAAAAACGAACGAGCATAATACATTAATTAAAATAAGTCCTTTTCATTTTTAACTTCAAATATCTCGAAAACTAATGACTTTATCGTTACGAATGAAGAGTATATTATTTGCATCGAAAGTATTGGAGAATCTAAAAATTAGAATTTGGGAAGAGTCAACCATTCACTTTACCCTGTCGTACGCCTCTGGTATTAACCACAAACGATTATTTAACATAATTTAGTAGGGTGTACAGTACCTACACTTTCTGCCAAGTACCATAAGGATATGTCAAATAGTTTGATAGTACCGGGCACACATAGTTCTTAAAGTTTTAAATAATGAATAAATTATTAAAAAAAAAAGAATACTTTAAAATAATTTGACATCCGTGTGATACTTGGCAGAAAGTGTAGGCGCTGTACACCCTACTAAATTATGTTAAATAATCGTTTCTGGCAACTACCAGAGGCGTACGACAGGGTAAAGTGAATTGTTGACCCTTCCCAAATTCTACGCCACTGACGAAACTGCTATTTTAGAATAATTTTTAGATTCTCCAATACTTTCTATGCGAATAATATACTCTTCATACGTAACGATAAAGTCATTAGTTTTCGAGATATTTGAAGTTAAAAATGAAAAGGCACACTTATTTTGATGAATGTATTATGCTCCTTCGTTTTTAGCTTCAAATATTTCGAAAACTAATGGCTTTATCGTTACAAATGAAGAGTATGGTTTTTACATAGAAAGTATTGGAAAATCAAGAAATTACACTAAAATAGCAATTCCGCCAGTGGCGTAGAATTTGGGAAGGGTCAACCATTCACGTTGCCCCGTCGTACGCCTCTGGCAGTAGCCAGAAACGTATGTTTAACATAATTTACTAGATTGTACAATACCAGCACCATTTACCAAATTTCATGTTGTTGTCCCATGCCTGTCAGGAAATATTTAAAAATAAATAAAATAAAAGTTTAACTTTGACACCCTGTATTTCGGTTATTATCAACTTTCGTACTAAGGTAAGTTAGCTTAAATCGACCTATTTTACCTCAGGAATCTAAGGTTAATATTGCCCATTCTTTACCAAAGACCCTGTACACTTATGACAAATCAATCGATTGAAAAAGTCTTAAGTATAGGTTGGTACCTAGTGTACGTTGGCTATATCGTATTTATGAGTTATGTCAGTGTCAATACATATTGTAAGGAATAATACCAACTATACACATAACAATAAAATAAATAGTTACTTAGATTATATTGCAGCATACTTCTGAATATGGCTTTGTAGAGCTATGCTGCAGCTAGGAGCCAGGAGCTCAGCTAGGAATTAATGCCTGGTTGCACCAACAGATCTTAAGCTTAAGACATGCATTAACCTCAGCTTAGGAAACATACGTATTGCACCATTGAGTCTTATCAATCCATTGCGATCATTTTTCAGCTTTCCACAATGGATTGCAACGTGAAGTGCTTAGATAAGAATTGAAAATTATGGTGCAACGTAAGTGATAATTAAAATATAAATAAATCCTTGAAGAGAAGTATCCATATTACTCAAATGTGGTCTCGAGGTAACCAGTTACAAAAAAAACTCGAAGAGATACCACAAGGTTATTTATTATTGTTAAAAAACATAAAAGGACGCGTTTCGGCTTTTACAAGCCATCATCAGCTTAAATACAGGACATAGAAAACAACGGACTGACCAGAAAACAGGAAGGAGGAAAAATCAGCTAGTTTACATTATACAGGGTGTCCAGAAACTCTACCGACAAACGAAGACAGGAGATTCCTCAGATAATTTTAAGACAATTTAACCCAATTCACCTAGTCCGAAAATGCTTCTTAAGGGAGCTAGAGCTCTTTGAAGATGGCGTCATGAAATTAGTTTTTCTTAAATACCTCCAGAACGCTTCTATTTAGAAAAACGAAAATTGGTATGCATATTACCTTTTCAGAGATGAATCGATTCCATCCATTGCAAATTTCTAGTACCGGTCACAGGCGTCCGTTTTGGGTAGAGCAACGGGTATTTTATCGCATAACTTTTTTGTCCTTAACTTTTATGCATTTTTGACACCGGATTATTAAATTGTGAGGTATTCTAGTACTAAAAGGTACTCTTGCTTTAAGTCGGTAGGACACACCGTTTTCTAGGAAAATCGATTTGAAAGTTTTTCGTTCTTGGAATTTGAAAAAAAATTGAAAGAACTTTTCAACAAAAAACGAAGTATTTTACCAACATAAAGTAAGAGTAACTTTTAGTACTCGAATACCTCATAATTTAATAATCTAGTGTCAAAAATGTTCAAAAATTCAAGACGGACGCCTATGAGCAGTACTCAAAATTCGCAATTAATGAAATCGATTTATCTCTGGAATATAAATAAATGAACTAGTTTTCGTCTTTCTAAACAGTTTTTTTTTTAAATTATTTTTTTAATTCAAAAAGCGAAAAGTTTTCAAATCGATTTTTCTAGAAAACGGTGTGTCCTACCGATTTAAAACAAGAGTACCTTTTAGTACTAGAATACTTTAGAATTTCATAATCCAGTGTCAGAAATGCATACAAGTTAAAGCTAAAAAAGTTATGCGATAAAATAACTGTTGCCCTACCCAAAACGGACGCCTATGACTGGTACTAGAAATTGACACTGGATGGAATCGATTTATTTCTGGAAGGTAAATACGTGTACCAATTTTCGTTTTTCTAACTAGAAGCGTTCTGGAGGTATTTAAGAAAAATCTAATTACAAGACGCCATCTTCAAAGAGCTCTAGCTCCCTTAGGAAGCATTTTCGGACTAAGTGAATTAGGTTAAATTATCTTAAAATTATCTGAAGAATCTCCTGTCTTCGTTTGTCGGTAGAGTTTCTGGACACCCTGTATAGTATACAGATGCACACACTTCATCATTAATATGTAGCTATTTATAGCATTTTGTTCTTATTGTATAATAAAATCTTGAAGAACTTCAGCATGTAGAGGAACCATCATGTGAGCCGGTCAGGTGTAAAGATCTTCCGGTGAAAAACTAATTTATATAAATAAATGATAAAACAGCAATGGTTGCCAGAATAACAAACGAGGAAGTGGCTCAAGCGCTTCAAAAAATAAAGAAAGGAAAAGCATTCGGACTAGATGATATTCCTGGAGAAGTATGGAGAGCATTGGGAGAGACAGGAATAAGTTGGCTAGCAGGTCTATTTAATATAATTATGGAAGTTGGACAAATGCCAGACGAATGGAGAAGCAGTATATTAGTACCTGTCTACAAAAACAAGGGAGACATACAACAATGCACAAACTACAGGGCTATAAAACTACTTAGCCACACCATGAAAATATGGGAGAGAGTAATTGATAGACGGATACGTGAAGAAACCGAAATATCCGATAATCAATTTGGCTTTATGCAGGGCAGATCAACAATAGATGCAATTTTCAATGTAAGGCAACTGATGGAAAAATGCAGGAATAAAGAGACCAACGCTCATATATGGTATTCATTGATCTTGAGAAACGTTATGATAGAGTTCCTCGAGAGATTCTGTGGTGGGCACTCAATAAGAAAGGAGTCCCTGGCGAATATGTAAAGATTGTGTATGATATGTATGAGGGAGTAACGACTAGTGTTAGAACAGGTGTGGGAGAGACTGACAAATTTCAGGTGAAAGTAGGATTGCACCAAGGCTCGGTGCTTAGTCCTTATTTATTCTCATTAGTTTTGGGCCAGATAACAGCGAAACTACAGGGTAGTATTCCATGGTGCCTAATGTATGCTGATGATGTAGTGTTAATAGCAAATAGTGAAAGAGACTTAGAATAAAAACTGGAACAGTGGAGACAAGCAGTATGCAGCATGCAGTAGAATTAGGGCTGGATGGATGAAGTGGAAAGAAGCGAGTGGTGTTGTGACGTTCCGCCCCTTATAGAATCGATTATTGATGGGAAGATATTATTTAACTATCCAAAATATTATTTAATTATTTTCAGAATTATTTTCTTTCAATGTTTATTCAAATAGAACTTAAACCCATCTCAGAATTTTTAAATGCTTGATGACGTCACATTTAAAACGTGGCAACATTGGTTTCCCCACTTTGACAGCCAATGCTTAGTCGAGGGGTACGAAGGATTCAGCTGTGAACGTGAGCCTTGGATTGCCATTGTTTCTCGAGTGTTCGGTCTGAATCGTAGTGTGCGGGGTCATTAGACTCAATTATTCACCTCTAATTCTCAGTTCCAAATTGATTAAATATTACAATAAAAGTATAGTGAAGTTATCCAGCAGCAGTGGATTTGAAGAATTTTAGAGCATACTATATCCAATGAGTTCTACCCCGGTAAATACACATTTTATTAAGTATTTTATTCAGCCATTTTGGAAGTCCTTGACATTTGCTAACTAAGTTTCACATAGTCTATTTTCATGGTTTTTATGTTTTATTTTCATGGATCAAACTCATCTAGAGATAATTCAATATTCGTTGTTAATTTGTGCTTCCAGTTGGAAAATAGAGCTAATTTAAACTCCATTTTTTATATTCCTTTCAAGTCTACAGAACTCCTATCTTTTGAACGATGATCAAATAAGTATCCATCGCTTAGTCTTACTATATTTCATCCTTGTATAATATATCTATATACCGGTGTATATATTATAATAAAATATTCTTTCACAGTAATTATATTTTGTATTTCAATTGGAAATTACTTGTGTTATTTGACCAAGGTCATCTGATAGCAACCTGATAAAAGGTCAAGCTGTCTAGTCATTCAAGTTTTTGGACTTAATGACCTATTTCTTCTTATTCCCATAGGAATAAAAACACCTCCTCGTATCTCTTGCTTCTTTTTTTTGACATTGGTAGATTGGTAGTAACACCACACTGTGTTTTTTTTAGCACCTACCATGAAATCTTAAAGCCACCCTACAACAACACCAAGGCCAGACCACACAGAGAGAAACAATCAATAGGCGACCAGCCTGGATTATTTCCACATTTTCTTTTTTTGAGTACCTCCAGCTGCTTTCCAACAGTTTTGAGTACCTTCAGCTGCTTTCTACTAGTCTTCCTCTCCTGTACCTCCAGCAGGACAGCTGCTAGCGAGAGTTAGCACCCTTGGGTGCTCATTACATCAACTTCAAGATTAGGAAAGAGTGGTTTGTTTGGGAACATTTACTGTGCTCTTATTAAAGACAGACTGGTTTTGTGATATTTAGTACATTTTTTTTTATAGTTCAATTGCACACACATTTTTCCTGCTTTATATTTTTTATAGGTTTTTTTTTCTTTACAACATAATATTTAATTGATAGCGTTCCCCAACACTCTGCAATCTATAAAGGTATAAATTTCTGAGCTCAGATATTTTCCCTGATAATAGTAGTCGGTACTCTTATCTTGATTATTTTTAGGCTGTGTTCCACTTTTGTATAATTATTTAAACTCATTCCATTATTTTAGTATATGTTTAATTAAATTTTTAAAAATTAACTTCACATATTAGTCAAAATTGTAATTATTAACTTTATTTAACTTGAACTTATTAACTTTACTTAACTTTAACTTATTAACTTTATTTAACTTTAACTTTAATTTATTAAATTCATATGAACTTCTGGATTCTAATCCCTCAGATTAGTTTTTGGTTTCACTTGTTATTATTACTATTATAAACCACGAGTTAGGAAAAGGATCTGTGTATCCACTCGTAGGTTTATTTATTCAATAAGGCTTGTGCCTGTCCCACTCACAGTGAGGTATTTATATGTTATATATAGTATCAGGTAGTATTTAATTAAGGTGTACGTATTATAAACGTACAATTATTATTTGGTGAGGGTTCTACTAACCTAGTTGTAAGTTGTACTTCCTGTATTAGAGGTACCCGTAGTCAGTTTTTCTAACCTTATAAAGAGTATTCTTAGATCATAGTTGTATGATGATTTTGTAATTGACTTTCACTAGTATCACTTTTTCCTGTCATGTTAGAGTTACACACTAGTTACTTGTCCTAACTCAGAGATTGTTAAAAAGATCTAGTAGTTACATTCAATAAATATACATTTATTGTGATTTTTTTTCTTATTACTCCTTTATTTTTAGTAGTATATTTTATAATTTAATAATCTTTAATAACTTTTCACATACTTGTACTACAAATTTAACATACTCTATAGCAGCGTAGAATACCTGGAAGAGCGTTAACCTAGTTATCCTTCTTCTGGCGCCCAAAAATTCATTCTATTTTCAGTATATTATTATATTTACTCTATCTATTTTCTGAACATTATCTTCATATCTTCTTTTCGAGCCATCATTGTCACTTCCTTTAATCTATTGTCTGGCCAAAAATAGCCGTGCAAATTGGCCGAATCCTTCCTTGAGTGTCAAGTGGCCCTTCTCATACATATTTAGCTAGCCATTCAAGTTATATCTATCTATTAATGATTTCTCATCTCTAGTCCTGTATCAATTCGATATTCTTTGTCTTGGCATCCTTCCATACAAATACTACTACAAAGTTGTATTTTAGTTACTCCAGCTTCTTCAACGGAGAAGCCACACATTTTTGTCCTTTGGCTACATTAAGTAGATCTTCTTCTTTTTACTACTTCTGTTGGAGTTTACCACTCCCTTTTCATTCACTCCAACAGAAAATCATCAGCTAGTTGTTACATTGGCGCCCAACGTGGGGCTTTATTTTTGGTCTGAGACAGTATTCATTTAGGTCAATTCTTCTCTTTTATCTGAAATCTCTTTGTTATTTCCGTTTGGTATCCTATACACATATTGTTACTTATTTATTTTATTTTTAATTTCTGATACATATCAGGTATTCTTAAACGCTGTTTTGATTTTTGTTTATATTTTGGGACCTCATTATAGTATATGTTTGTGCAGCTTACATTCTGGGTTAGATTTTGAATTTTTATTGGGAACTTATATTTAATATTGCTATTAATAATATAATTCATATAACAATTTTATTTCTTCAGTCAATAGTGGTATAGTTGGAGGTACAACTAAGTGTTGATTATTATTATTATTATTATAGATATATATTTTTTCTAGAGTGGTGGTAAGTTACATATAAATAAAAAAATTTACTTCCAGTATTTAGGTAGTAGGTTTACTTGAGTATACAATATTTATTGGATTATTTATCCATTTATTTGATCTTATATATTTATTTGATCTTATTTATTAGATTATATACTGCATTATATATATATTTTTTTTTTTTGCTGGCTATTTTGATTTTGTTGGTGTGTTGCTGATATTTTCTCGGTTTATATTATATATATTTTGCGTGCAAACTTTCATATTTTCATATTTTTCATATTTCTGTTCTTTGGACTATTTGTCAATAACTTTGCTCTCATCATGTGTGCTTTTAAAGCTGAACATCTTCTGGTGGATGAATTGGATTATGAATTAAAGATTCGGGACATAATGCCAGAGGAGTCGACAACTGTCGATAAAAAACGCAATCTTTTGAGAGGTGCTTTGAAACAAGAAGCTGGCAATAGAAGTTTTCTCCAAATTTCAGCTGTATCCCTTCCTTTTGAGGAACAACAAAAAGGAATCACTGAAACATTGGACAGCTTGTCTAAAAAAATCGAAAAGTTTAGGGGAACTGTAAAGGATACAGAGTATGCGCGATTAACATCTCGTCTAGGCCATATTTCTGCCCGTGTACACTTGCTACACTGTCCTTCTGAAGAACAGGAACCGTTCAAGAGGTCTGTTTCTCTTAAAATATTAACACTAGAGGGTGAACTTGATTCTAGAGTTAATCCCATTGCTACCTCTACTCCTAATGCTTCAGTCAATGTACCTAGCTTTACGTACTCCAAACCTGTTCAAGTACACAAATGGGGTATTTCATTTTCAGGTGAAAAACAGCACACTGATGTGATGTCATTTTTAGAAAGGGTTGAATGTCTTCGAATATCTAGAGGTGTTTCTGAAGAGGATTTGTTTGCTGCTTCTGCTGAGTTGTTCACCGGGACCGCTTTTACATGGTTTATGAATAACAGGGGTAATTTTTCTTGTTGGTCTGATCTGATTAAAAAGTTGAAGTCGGATTTTCTTCCGTATTCATTCCAGGATGATTTATTAGATCAAATTAAGAATCATAAGCAGAAACCTGGGGAATCTGTTACTATGTTTATTAATACTATATTAGGTATGTGTAGTCGTTTAGACACTCCTTTGTCAGATTTAGCTAAAATTAAAATCATCCTTAAATGTCTATTGCCCTTTTATCATCAACAATTAGCTCTTATGGACATTCAGAACATTGATGACCTTACTATAAAATGCAAACGTTTGGAGGAAACGTTATCCTGGTCTTCTCAACCTCCATCCACATCTCGATCCTCTTCTAACTCTTCTTCTCAGCCAACTTCCTTTAGGCAACGTTCTTGGCTAAATAAGGGTCATGAACATAATGTTTCGGTTGTTAGTTCTCTTGTCTGCTGGAATTGTGATCAGCCTGGTCACCCATTTTACAATTGTGGGATTCCTCAAAATCGTATTTTCTGCCATGGTTGTGGCCGAGAGAACACCCTTAAAAGAAACTGTTCTAAGTGTTCGGGAAACGACACGTCGGAGGTCCGTCCCCTGAACGTTTCTCCGTCCAACATCCAATCAGGGAATCAAACCCCATCGTCAAACGAAACTGCTGGACCAAGCACATCCAGCAACCCAAACCCATCTTCACGAAAAGGGAAAGGGGTGTCGTTCAAGAAAGCAGCACACACCACAAAACAAAATTAAACCAGAAATTTATTTCTATAGATAATACGTTAGATTCGCTTGATTCAAATGATCACAGATGGTCATTTACAAACGCTTCTTTGATTGGTAGTGTTCAACGTAACAATAATAATTGTGATAGTAATGTGGTTCCATTATCTATATTAGATTCTAGTTTTGTTAATGATGATGATACGTCTGGGTTAGTTCCATATAACGGTTGTAGACAACCAAATACTTTAGATCTAGATATTAATTCGTTATTAGTTAGGAAACAAAATGATAATAGGCCATATCTTCCTATTCAAATTTTAGGACAATCGTGTTTAGCTTTGTTAGATAGTGGCTCTAATATTTCATTGATAGGGGCACATTCGTTAAATTTATTGAAAAATTCTAGTATTCCCATTATGCCCATTTCATCTTTGCAAGTATCTACTGCAGATGGTACAGTTCAGTCCATTACGGGCAAACTCCAAATTAAAATCACAGTGGCAGATTTATGTAGGGAAATTACATTTTATGTTATTCCTTCCGTGCAGAATTCTATAATTTTAGGTATGGACTTTTTCAATGCTTTCAATAGTACCTTAAGTTGTTCTGATTTTTCTTTTTCCATATCTGAATTTAATTTATCTACCCTTAGTGCTATTCACGATTTTGCTAGTTTATCAAGCTCTGAACAAAGGCAATTAGAGAGTATGATCTCTAAATTTACTACTCTTTCTTCAAAAGACAAACTAGGTCGTACGTCGTTAATCTCTCACACTATCGAAGTGGGAAATCCCACTCCTTTCAGATTATATCAGTACCCCATACCTCAAGCCTGGCAGGCAGATTTAGAAAAGGAAGTAGATTCGATGCTTGCTTTAAATATCATAGAACCTTCAACATCGTCCTACTGTTCTCCGCTCTGGTTAACGAAGAAGAAGGATGGATCCTTCAGGATCTGCTTTGACGGTCGAAAACTAAACAGTATCACAACTAACAGGGATGCTTATCCTATCCCCAGAATAGATGTGATTTTGAGCAAACTTCAGAATGCCAAATACATCTCTTCTATTGATTTGTCTAAGGCCTTCCTACAGATCCCACTGAGTGAAGAGAGCAAGAAGTATACTGCTTTTGCTGTCAGTGGTAAAGGATTATTCCAGTTTGTCACCATGCCTTTCGGTCTTGTTTCTGCTCCTCAGACAATGTGTCGTCTGATGGATTTAGTCATTGGTCCACCGTTAGAGCCCTATGTTTTCTATTATTTAGACGATATTTTGGTTGTCACTCCTGATTTTTCCCTTCATATGGAAATTTTAGATAAGTTATTTTTACGTCTTAAGGAAGCTAATCTAACGGTCAATCTGGATAAATGTCAGTTTTGTCGCCCTAGTCTTAAGTTCTTGGGTTATGTTGTGGATAACCAGGGGCTGAGGACTGATCCTGAGAAAATAGTTGCTATCAAAAATTTTCCTATACCAAAGACCACCACCCAAGTCCGTAGGATATTGGGAATGTGTGGCTATTATCGGCGATTTGTACCGTCCTACTCTACTTTGTTGTCACCTCTTACTGATCTTTTGAAGAACAGGAAAAAGGGACAGACCATTACTTGGACTCCTGAGGCTGACGAAGCTTTTAGGCGCGTTAAAGATGCTTTAACGAGCGCTCCGGTTATGATGTCACCTAATTTTGATGAGCATTTTTATCTAATGACAGATTGCTCTAATACAGCTTCTGGAGGCGTATTATTTCAGTTGAAAGATGGCTCCGAACACCCCATAGCGTACACTAGTAAGAAGTTGAACAAGGCCCAGAAAAACTATTCAACTACGGAGAAAGAACTCTTAGCTATCATCCATGGGTTAGAAGCTTTTCGTTATTATCTGGAAGGTCGTAATTTCACTATAATTACTGATCATAGTTCCTTAGTATGGCTTCATAGTATGAAAAACCCTTCACAGAGGCTTTCTCGATGGATATGCAAACTGGCTGCCTATTCATATAAGATTGTCCATAGAAAGGCAAACGGGGTAGTGGTCGCAGATGCTCTTTCACGTGTCCATGATATTAATGTCCTAGATCTGTCCTCTTTAAGTCCTGATATGTGGTATCAGAATATGATTGATAGGGTCACTCAAGACCCACAAAAATATCCTGATTTTAAGGTAGAGAATAATATTCTGTACAAACACATCTTAAGTCCGATAGAGTCCTTATCCAATATGTCGGAGTGGAAAATAGTTGTACCTACGCCAAATAGGGAAAATATTCTGCATATGTTTCATGATGAAGTTACGGCGGGTCATTTTGGTTTTTATAAGACTTATCACCGTATTGCCGAATTATATTATTGGCCTGGTATGCGGAAGTCTATAAAAAGGTACATTTCTAAATGCATGGTTTGTGCTACTTGTAAACCAAGTAACCTACCACAGGCTGGACTTATGGGTTCCTTCAGGAACATAAATTTTCCCTGGCAGATGATCTCAATGGATCTCATTGGACCTTATCCTCGGAGTTACAAGGGTAATACCTATTGCCTGGTAGTTGTGGATTATTTCACTAAATTTCCTTTAGTTTGTCCCCTTCGCCAGGCCACAACTCCAGCAATTTTAAAATATTTGGAGGAACAAGTCTTTTTGGTGTATGGTGTTCCTCAAATTGTGTCATGTGACAACGGTCCTCAGTTTGTATCGAAGGCCTTTAAAGATCTTCTAGCTAAATATAAGGTTCAAAAGACCTTTTATAATGCTGCCTACCATCCACAAGCAAATCATACTGAGAGAGTAAATCGCAGTATTGTCACAGCTCTAAGGTCCTATACTTACCCTGATCACAGAGCTTGGGATCAATATATTCATTCCATAGCTCAAGCCATAAGGACTTCTGTCCATGAAGTTACCCAGTGCTCTCCAGCATATTTGAATTTTGGTAGGAATGTGGCTTTATCAGGTGATTATTTTGGTGTAATTTCAGACAATTCCGAAAATCTTCCTCAAATATCTGAGAAACTTCATCGCTTAGATGATCTCCAGACGTTACCTCATATTTTCGCAGACATTAGGAAGAAGTTAAAAACTTCTTACCTAAGGAACCAGCAGCACTATAATTTGAGGAAACGAGATCTGCGATTCTTTGTTGGTGATCGAGTCTTAAAGCGCAATTTTGTCAAATCCAATAAGGGTGATGCCATTTCTGCAAAGTTTTGCCAGAAATATGTCCCATGTACTGTCTCAAGGGTAATATCTCCTTTGATTTATGAATTAAAGGACAATTCGACTAATAAGCGAATTGGTCAATTTCATGTAAAGGATTTACTGCCTGACAACACCATGGACGATGTGGATTCTTCAACTTCATCGGAAGAAGATTAGCTTAACAGGGTTGTTTAAGCTAATATCTTCCTGTGTTTGCCTTTAATTAGTTTTATTATGGTATAGTATTTTAGTTTAAATTGTTAATCACCAGATAATGCCTGACCATAGCAATTTTTATCCTTCGGCATGGCTTGATGATTTCTCACGTATTAGTTATTAGGTACCGAATTCTTGTGTAATACCGCTTGTATGAGTTTATTATTATTTTTTTGTATTATAGATTGCATTTGAGTCATTATCGACAAATATTCTCAAATACTAATCCAGCCAGTAGTATTACCAAGTTAATAACCTCCACTTGTACTCTTAGTTTTGTACTCAACCTCTCAGAATAAAAGGGCTGTTGATTATTATATATTAAGATATTTGGATGTGTGGGCTCATACAAGTATTCTTGCTTAATATAGATGGAGCTATGTTACACTACCATATCTTAGATTATGTGTTATATCTTGGATATTTGATTACATACCTATTATTTTTTTTTTATTGTTTTTATATCATGTCATTGGATTTGCCATATTGGAAAGAAGTTGTGGTTGTTAATTTGTTATTGGGTTACTTTATTGATATTTGTCACAGGTACCTTAAATACTTTATATTAATTCGGATTCTTACTTCCTCCACAGGATGATTCTGGAATGAATTTGGAATTTTGATTTATAAATGAATTCTTGAGTCCTTCATATTTCTTCTTATGAACTAGTCTGTTAATGCTCAAAGTTGGTGAATACGTGGGTTCGAAGTTCAGCAACTGATCACTGCTATCCGATTTCGTAATCCATGTCTTTCTTGTCAGAGTAGGCAGATGTTTATCCATGATAATATTTCTGGTTGGGAAATGGTGTACAACACTTCCTAACCATTCTTGTGCAATTGTTCCAAATATTCCAGGCACATTTTCACACGATAATAGGGAAGTCTAGTTTGCTTATTTTATGTCTCTTAGTTCATAGTATATTGATGCTTGACTTTCCATAGACGTAGAGTCGTAATGTTAGTGATTAACCCACTGGGACAAATTATTGATTTTCTTTTTAGTAGATTCCCTCTTCTTTCCTTAGGCATTAATTGTTGCTTAGATTCAGGAATATCTCCTGGATAATCCTATGTATGTTCACATGAATATACAGTCTTATGAAAGATTGGGAGCTCGTTCCCGTCATATTTTGTATTTACCATGGAGTCATAGAACTTATAAGTTCATCCTTTATTTTTACTATTTAGTTTCGATAGGCTCATATTACCGGATGAGGGTAGATCTAGAGCTAATTTAGTTAGTTATTTAGTATTAGTGAGAATTGGTCCATAAATCTTCCTGATCGTTCTTCTTTGGATATGCTCCTATAAATCTGGTGTCCATTGCTAGTCCGATTTTGGATTAAGTGTCCGATTCTTCACTTATTTTGTTTATTTGGTTGTATAGGTTCGTATTACCGGATGTGGGTGTACGTAGACCTAATTTATTTATATGATTTAGTATGGATGTGAATTGGTCCATAAATCTTCCTGGTCGTTCTTCATTGGATATGCTTTTGTGAATCTGTTGTCCATTGATAGTCTGACTTTGGATTGAGTGTCTGATTCCACAGTTATTTTGGTTAATGTGTTTGCATTCCTTTGGTATGTTCACTATTTATATTAGTTGGTATTGGTGAAAATTATTCTATAAATATTCCTAGTTGTTCTTCTCTGGATATGCTATTACGAATCTGGTGTCCATTGCTAGTCCAATTTAGGATTGAGTGTTTGATTCTTCACTTATTATAGTTATTGATTTCATTGGTGACTTTAGTATATGTACTTGCGTTATGGTATGAATTGGCTCTCACCTTTGCCTGGTTGTTCGTCCTTGGATATACTCCTTATAAATCTGATGTCCATGGATAGTTCAACTTTGGATTTACTGCCAATTCGACACTTATTTGTCATTATAAATTATGTCTCATCTTTAGCACTTTTACTAGGACTTCGGGTCATATTTTGCAATTTCCGTTATTTGCTGCAGTGACCATCCTACTTTCCCTTGATTATTAGTGGTGATTATTTGTAATCTTGCGAATCAACGGGGAATGATACACTAAGCACTACTACTCTAGTTTAATATTTTGAAAAAAAAAAAAAAAATTTTTTTTAAATAAAATTTTTTTCTGGTGGTTGAAAGGGAATGTGACGTTCCGCCCCTTATAGAATCGATTATTGATGGGAAGATATTATTTAACTATCCAAAATATTATTTAATTATTTTCAGAATTATTTTCTTTCAATGTTTATTCAAATAGAACTTAAACCCATCTCAGAATTTTTAAATGCTTGATGACGTCACATTTAAAACGTGGCAACATTGGTTTCCCCACTTTGACAGCCAATGCTTAGTCGAGGGGTACGAAGGATTCAGCTGTGAACGTGAGCCTTGGATTGCCATTGTTTCTCGAGTGTTCGGTCTGAATCGTAGTGTGCGGGGTCATTAGACTCAATTATTCACCTCTAATTCTCAGTTCCAAATTGATTAAATATTACAATAAAAGTATAGTGAAGTTATCCAGCAGCAGTGGATTTGAAGAATTTTAGAGCATACTATATCCAATGAGTTCTACCCCGGTAAATACACATTTTATTAAGTATTTTATTCAGCCATTTTGGAAGTCCTTGACATTTGCTAACTAAGTTTCACATAGTCTATTTTCATGGTTTTTATGTTTTATTTTCATGGATCAAACTCATCTAGAGATAATTCAATATTCGTTGTTAATTTGTGCTTCCAGTTGGAAAATAGAGCTAATTTAAACTCCATTTTTTATATTCCTTTCAAGTCTACAGAACTCCTATCTTTTGAACGATGATCAAATAAGTATCCATCGCTTAGTCTTACTATATTTCATCCTTGTATAATATATCTATATACCGGTGTATATATTATAATAAAATATTCTTTCACAGTAATTATATTTTGTATTTCAATTGGAAATTACTTGTGTTATTTGACCAAGGTCATCTGATAGCAACCTGATAAAAGGTCAAGCTGTCTAGTCATTCAAGTTTTTGGACTTAATGACCTATTTCTTCTTATTCCCATAGGAATAAAAACACCTCCTCGTATCTCTTGCTTCTTTTTTTTGACATTGGTAGATTGGTAGTAACACCACACTGTGTTTTTTTTAGCACCTACCATGAAATCTTAAAGCCACCCTACAACAACACCAAGGCCAGACCACACAGAGAGAAACAATCAATAGGCGACCAGCCTGGATTATTTCCACATTTTCTTTTTTTGAGTACCTCCAGCTGCTTTCCAACAGTTTTGAGTACCTTCAGCTGCTTTCTACTAGTCTTCCTCTCCTGTACCTCCAGCAGGACAGCTGCTAGCGAGAGTTAGCACCCTTGGGTGCTCATTACATCAACTTCAAGATTAGGAAAGAGTGGTTTGTTTGGGAACATTTACTGTGCTCTTATTAAAGACAGACTGGTTTTGTGATATTTAGTACATTTTTTTTTATAGTTCAATTGCACACACATTTTTCCTGCTTTATATTTTTTATAGGTTTTTTTTTCTTTACAACATAATATTTAATTGATAGCGTTCCCCAACACTCTGCAATCTATAAAGGTATAAATTTCTGAGCTCAGATATTTTCCCTGATAATAGTAGTCGGTACTCTTATCTTGATTATTTTTAGGCTGTGTTCCACTTTTGTATAATTATTTAAACTCATTCCATTATTTTAGTATATGTTTAATTAAATTTTTAAAAATTAACTTCACATATTAGTCAAAATTGTAATTATTAACTTTATTTAACTTGAACTTATTAACTTTACTTAACTTTAACTTATTAACTTTATTTAACTTTAACTTTAATTTATTAAATTCATATGAACTTCTGGATTCTAATCCCTCAGATTAGTTTTTGGTTTCACTTGTTATTATTACTATTATAAACCACGAGTTAGGAAAAGGATCTGTGTATCCACTCGTAGGTTTATTTATTCAATAAGGCTTGTGCCTGTCCCACTCACAGTGAGGTATTTATATGTTATATATAGTATCAGGTAGTATTTAATTAAGGTGTACGTATTATAAACGTACAATTATTATTTGGTGAGGGTTCTACTAACCTAGTTGTAAGTTGTACTTCCTGTATTAGAGGTACCCGTAGTCAGTTTTTCTAACCTTATAAAGAGTATTCTTAGATCATAGTTGTATGATGATTTTGTAATTGACTTTCACTAGTATCACTTTTTCCTGTCATGTTAGAGTTACACACTAGTTACTTGTCCTAACTCAGAGATTGTTAAAAAGATCTAGTAGTTACATTCAATAAATATACATTTATTGTGATTTTTTTTCTTATTACTCCTTTATTTTTAGTAGTATATTTTATAATTTAATAATCTTTAATAACTTTTCACATACTTGTACTACAAATTTAACATACTCTATAGCAGCGTAGAATACCTGGAAGAGCGTTAACCTAGTTATCCTTCTTCTGGCGCCCAAAAATTCATTCTATTTTCAGTATATTATTATATTTACTCTATCTATTTTCTGAACATTATCTTCATATCTTCTTTTCGAGCCATCATTGTCACTTCCTTTAATCTATTGTCTGGCCAAAAATAGCCGTGCAAATTGGCCGAATCCTTCCTTGAGTGTCAAGTGGCCCTTCTCATACATATTTAGCTAGCCATTCAAGTTATATCTATCTATTAATGATTTCTCATCTCTAGTCCTGTATCAATTCGATATTCTTTGTCTTGGCATCCTTCCATACAAATACTACTACAAAGTTGTATTTTAGTTACTCCAGCTTCTTCAACGGAGAAGCCACACATTTTTGTCCTTTGGCTACATTAAGTAGATCTTCTTCTTTTTACTACTTCTGTTGGAGTTTACCACTCCCTTTTCATTCACTCCAACAGAAAATCATCAGCTAGTTGTTACAGTGTGTTGTGTGACAAAAAAATTCCAACGAAGCTGAAGGGAAAATTCTATAAAACAGCCATAAGACCGGCTATGATGCACGGAACTGAATGTTGGGCAGTGAAAAAGAAAGAGGAACAACGAATGCATGTGGCGGAAATGAGAATGCTTAGATAGATGAGTGGAGTGACAAAGAAGGATAAAATTAGAAATGAGTATATTAGGGGAAGTCTAGGTGTGACACCAATTGATGACAAAATGAGAGAGCATATGTTAAGATGGTTTGGTCATGTTCAACGTCGAGACGTTAATCACCCAATACGAAGAATAGCTGAAGTGCAGATTCCTGGAAGGAGTAGGAGAGGAAGACCAAAGAAGACCTGGGGGAGACGATAAGGCAGGACATGTTGGTAAAGGGGATTAACATTGATACGACCCAAGATAAAATTGTATGGAGAAATGCAATTAGGGAAGCCGACCCCGCATAGGGATAAGGCAAAGAGAATGATGAACGTAAGTGATAATTAGCGGCCCTATCTTGAGCGTAAGTGATAATTAGCGGCCCTACGTTGAGCTGGGCTAAGCTGGAGCTTAAGATTTGTTGGTAAAACCAGGCATAAATGCTTTACACGCTTTTAAAGTACTTTTCTCTTCAGGGGTATTAAAGCCCTGGAATTTTTCCAATAGCAATAGAATACAATAAACAAAGATAACAATATGATAAATGACAGTAATTAGCTTGTATGTATATACCTCTTACCTTTGTTAAAGTAATTATGAAGCCTCTGATAGAAGTCACTACAATACAACCAACCAGATAAAAGGAAACCTGTTGTGACCAGAAGTCTACGTCAAAGTTCCAACCCATCCAATGTATGGCTATCTCAATTCCCCTTGTGACTGGGTCCTTCTTCCCTACTCTGTCAAATACAATATTAATTGTACACTAAAAATTAAAAAAAGTAGTCAAGAAATAGGGAAAAACAATCGGATTTGCTTACAATGAATATTTTCCATAGGCAGTACCCAGAAAAGATGTATCCGAGAAAATTAAAATATATGCCTTTCCATGTTTTCGACCACTCTATTCTTTCCAACATATTTCTGTTTTCGTGGACTTCTAAGAACAACGTTCTACTTAAAGCTTCCAATCCTTCTGTTTCCAATCGAAGTTGAGAAATATCTGTAAGTCAAAAACCGCAATTGAAAAAAAAAAGAATAGCAACATAACTATCATACTCAAAATTAGCTTGTGCAGAGATGCTCCTAAAGGGGTTATAATATATCATGTGTAATAATATGTAAAAATCATTAAGAAATAGTGAAGGACACAATATCAGTGGCGATGCAGCAATAAAAGCAGACTGGAAAAACTATTTCGAGGGTCTGCTAACAGAACAAGTGCATACAAAAAGCCCATGCAGTATCAGATATCGAGGTAACAGTTCAGAACCAGAGTAATGAATTAACATATCCACCCACAAGACAGGAAATAATGCATACCGATAATAAAGCCCCAGATATTCACAACATACCAGCTGAACTTCTTAAAATTGGAGGGCACACAATGATAAATTTCATAAACTAAGAACAGATGTGGAACTTATAAGAAATTCCGGGAGGTTGGAAAAAAGCAATTATATGCCCAATCCATAAGAAGGGAGGCAATCTCAGCTACAAAAACTGCCGAAGGATATCCTTACTATGTGTGAGCTATAAGGTGTTTATGTGGATCATAAACAGGAGATAAGGGGCCGTCCATTAATCACGTGATTTTTTTTCGACATTTTTAAACCCCCCTCCCCATTGGTGATACATGGTGAGGTTTAAGACTTGCCCCCCCTCCTACATCACGTGTATTTTTTAGGACAAAAAATCTATTTTTTTAATATCTACAAAATATACGTATAGCAGGTAGATAAGTATCATCTAATTTTTTTATAAAAAATTTAAGACTACAATAATGTTTAGAGGTAGACAGAAAGGTTGCAGGTTGTTTTTGACTGACAAAAATAATGAAAAAAAAGCGAAAAACATTTTTGTACTAAATTAGTTTTAAATACTAAATGTATTATACATAAACATTATTTAATGTACGGTATCCTCGGATCACTAATGAACAAGACTTTCTTCAACACCAATAACTGGATAAGCATCTAGCAAGTCAGTTGTTGCGTTGTTGGCACAGTGCTTTGTTGAAGATCAACATCAGTTTCATCAAGCCACACGGCGTCATTATTTTCGCGCACTACGCAGAGTATCTCTCTCGAGTGCTCTCGATCTACCGTCCGATCGTCGCGTGACGATGCAGGAAAGACGAACATTGTGCATCTCTAGAGTGTGCTCAGATTCAATTGCTTGTGACAAGTAGGTATTCACATGCCATTTAGCTTTTTTCTTTGTACAGAAGACCGTAGCAGAAGAAATGGAGCATGATAGATCTTGTCATCATGCTCTTGAGGCTCTGGAATATATAGGTCACCGGACGACTGCAAAATCGGGTAAGGAGGTATAACAAAGCGTTCCGAAAGAATGAATCGTATTATCCGCATATTATATACCTAAAGCAAATATTGACTTTCTCACACATGCTCGCTATACCACTGCTGGGAAGACAGATCTGGAATAAAACTTTCAACAATGTTATCTGGCTTGACATACTCTGCTACGACGCCATGGCCGTCAATAACCATATTACTCCATACTTCTGAGAAAACTTCACCAGCCTTCTGAAAGTTCTTTTTTTTTTTCATTCATTAAATCTTTTGTTCTCCATTGTTCATCCAAATGGGTTCCATAAGAATCATGCGAAAGTGTAAGTTCAGATAATTCCCGGTTGAAAGGCGCCATTCTTCTCTCAGCGCGATTGAAGGCGCTTATACCAGGTGCATTTGTACAGATAAAATTGCTCTAGATCATGCTTGACAAAGTTGTGTAGGGCATGGGCAATACTTTTGAAGTATTGATACATGAGATAAAATAGTGAATTTGTTAATAGAATGGTATAATATTTTGATCACCCTGTACAAAATTTTGTAACAATAAACATATGTTTGAATATGTCAAATACTCTATTGTTAAGATCCAAGAAGAACTGTGCCTCCGATACTCCGATTCTTAGATTCGTAGATATTCAGTGCCAAAACAACAGAATAACTTACACTACTTTACCAATTTATCAGATAGTAGGTATAATACATATTACAAATGTATATTATGTTAAGACTAAAAGCCCATATCGAAGACGGCAGAGTCCTGACCAGTATTCCTAAGTGGAAACATCTGGTGGTGCATTCAAAACAAAAGAATTCGTAAAGAGTCCTTTCTTATCTAAGCACTTAAAATAATTACCATGTAAAGTATCCCATGTCGCTACAGAAATTTGGGTCGAACCAAAGAAAATTAATGTGTCGTTGGTTTATATAATATTAGAATGATAAATGATTTTTTTTTATCAGTCACACCAATGACACTTTCGATTTTTGTGTGCATTTGACGAAAAAATAAATACATGTAACGCCACTTTTCAGTTGAGTTTCGGACATTTTCCTTAAAAAATAAATACACGTGATATTATTACTAGACCCCCCCTCCCCCCTTTGATGTTTCGTGATTTTTTATGGAACCCTCCCCACATTTCGAGCCTCACGTGATTAATGGACAGCCCCTAACGTCCCTTCACGGAGCAATTCATAGGAAAATACCAGGACTGTCTACTATTGACCAGCTATTCAACATACAACAAATATTAGCCTTGGACCACGACATACATAGATATGTACCAAATCTTTGTAGATTTTCCACAAGCATGTGACAACATAAACAAAGATAAGATATACTTAATTATGCGAGATTTTGGTAGACCAAGTAAATTGGCAAAATTTATATGGAGCTTGAAGAAAATTCAAAAGACATGAGGCTAGCCGTCAACCTAGTTAAAACTAAAGCACTAATTTCCCTAATACAAGCAAGGAAACTTGCAGAAATTGACAACAGGCAAGGCAAATATTGAAGTGCGAAATTCGACAAAGTCAGTATAATGCTTGCTAACAAAGTATACTTTTCTCTAGTGTAGATCTACATCTACAGGGAAATAAAGTTTAAAATATATAAAAGTATCATACGACCAATAGAAACATATGGCATAGAAACATGGATCATGGCAGAAAAGACAGTAATAACTTTATCAATACGTATGAAAGAAAGATATTGGGAGCCACCTGCGACAATGGTATAGTATTACAACAGAATAATAATAGAATACCTTGCAGAACGCTTCGTGGAAACTAGGGCCTGATTTTTTTGGCTTTTATGCCATTGGATTTAATTGGACTAAGACATGCTACAGTGCTTACTTTCTTCGCTCCTGTTTACTCCTACTGATGATAAAATAGACCATAGACCTCTTTTCTTCGTTGCATCATTAACTTTTTCCATTGACTGTTTTTTAGCTATCGCCAGTTTCTTTTTTCTCAAAACAATCATGTCCATAGTTTGCATTAATCTCTTCTCTATAGTTAGTACATCTGCTTCTGAAACTTCCCTATAATATTTTATGTAATAGTTTTACTTGATATTTATTGTTTTTGATATATAAATTTATAATTTGAACCCTTAAGTGGTCGCTTGGCATACTTTGTACGTCAGACAAAAATATGGGAATATTTAAGCTAGGACCATTTCTTAAATACATGAGTACATAAACACGTCATATAATACCTATTCTATGTAAAGAATATAATAAGGTGTAAAGTACAAAGATAAAAAATAATTCAGCCGGCGTTTACGAACGCCGCCTTAGCGGAACATAAAATAAGATACAAAAAGGAAATTAATTTTAAGGACTTTCTGTTTGTCTTTGACACTTTATTGTGGTTGCTCTATGTTTTGTTTCGATGGCCCTGAATACACCTTCCTCTTGTTTGTTTGTGTAGTTTTTGAATCTCAGTATCTACTCCTTAGGGACTTTTAAACATATGCATTTTTCTACTTCTGCATTCACTTAATGATCACATACTCTTTGAAATATTTCGTTATCAATTTCCTGCTCTGAAGTGCAATCATGGCCACTGTATTCAATACATTCATTGGATGTACCGGGTTCAATATAACCTGTCTCATAATTTTGCTAGCTATATCCTCTCTTATCCCAACAATGACGTCTAATTTACAGGTATTTCAGACATGAGATTCATTGCATGAAAGATACCCCAATACAAACTAAATGAGAATCTTCTTGACAATGTTGCCACTCTTCACGGCATCGGCCGTGAAAGGTAGTATTAGCTCTGGTATTAGGCAGGTACTTGTAGAGGATTGTCGCTGTTAACCCATGTGGAATAGTGAAAGAGGATTTATTTATGATAATTCACAGAATGACAAACCCGCTTGCAATATACAACCATACTGATTATAATGTTTGAAACAGAGTGTAGTACTAAATTCGTAATGAGGAAGACTTACACTAAACTCCAACATAAAGAATGTATGGTAGGAGGATACAGGAGCGGCCTTGCCAATTTAATATCTGGACGTAAAGTGATGATGCTTTAAACAAGAATAGCATACTTTTTTTACATCTTAGCGTCCACTTAAGGGTTAATAAAACATTTAATCATCATTTCTGCTTTTCAATTTGACAAATAAACAGATAAAATAAATACATACACCCATAATACTGACAAAAAACTTTTTCAATAAATAAAATCATAGATTTTTACCTCATAAAATAAGCCATAGAAGTGTAAGGATAATTAACAGCACCAAATCCTGACAGTAAGGCCATAACAGTCACTCCTATTACTCCAATTCTCGATACCAGTTGTTCCATCGAAAGAACTCCTTGTTTTGGATTCAATATAGGAAATGGATCACCAATTTTCCAAAATACTACTAGAAATATCAACCATACTAGTAAAGTCAATCTCTTAACATAATCTGGTTTAACTGAAAATAAGATGTTAATTTTGTTAGAGTTTCTTCAAAGTGAAAAACTGGCTAGTATTCTACAGCCATTTTTATATGTTACAAGCCCTAACAACTAAATATTCGGACAAACGAAAATGTATTGAAGATGTTAATCTTCACAACCTTTCTTACTGAATTAAAGAATGATATCTCGTTCTTTCATTCAATAAAAAAAGTCATAAAGACAAATATTTTCAATCAATTTTTGTTTGTCCGAACATTTAGTTGTTAGAGCTCGTATATACATATAACTTGAGTGGTATTAAGTAAAATAATAAACTCACCATATCTAACACTACTTAGGCAGTAATATCCAATATAAAACGGATTCAGTACTATTACAACAAAAAGCATAAAATATAGCATGACATACCAATAGAAAAAACGAGAACTATAACAAAAAAAAAAGATCAATTAAAAGAGAGAACTTGTAATTTTGTAGCATAGTATTGAAATATGAAATAAGATCAATAGTTATCTTTTAATTCGCCCATTATGCTTATGTGGATATCCCATTCTTTTTTGTATTTAGTGTCCCTTCGTTTATATGCTGTACATAACATTTTCTTCTAATGTTTTCACTCCACTTTCGATCTCTCTGTGTATATCTGGTAATTCTTCTCAGTGCTCTCATCTCTGCCGTTTCCAGTAGTCTTTGTGTTGGGTCTTGTTTCTGATGCATGTCAGTATTGGTTTTACACTGGTTTTTATAAATAATTCTTGACTTGATCTCAGTGTTAATATGTCCCTTACTCCATATAGTGTATTATTAAGGAATCCTGCCAGCCTATTTACTTTTTGTAAATTGTAAATGGTTATTCATTTTTGATTTATTTTTTGTACTTGATCTCTCACTTTTGTCCAGGTTTCCATAACTGGACAGTATAATTTCAAGGTATTTTATTTCTATTACTTGTTCAATACTGATGCCATCAATAATATCCATTTTACATCTGATTGATTCTTTACTGATCGATTCATTTTAAGCTATCAATAATAACCAAACACGGTACTGTGTAGAACGTTTTTAAAATCGCTCGTAGTTATTTGCTATTTTTGCAAGGAAATAGTTATTTTTGTATTGTTTAATTGGCATCAATTTAATCGTCTAATTATAGTGGTAATATTAGTGAAAAATTAAAAACTGTGCAACATAAATTAAGCGAGTAATTAGAAGATATCTGGAAGCTGTTCTGCCGTATAAAACAGGTTAGTCAATAATTGTTTATCGTTACCAAGGTCAAACAGCTTTAAATATGAGTGATTGCCAGAATTGTCGATCAGCTTTAGGGTCTACGCCAACAACAATGTGTGACGGATGTCGATCTACTGTTCATTTGAAGTGTGTTGGAATGCAATCCGCCGAAGATGTTAGAATGACTAGAAATAAATCACGAAGCGTTAAGATTCTTTGTAATAATTGTTCAGGAAATATTGGTAATCTTGATCAATTAAAATCTTTTTTTGAAGGCTTTAAAAATGAGTTTGAAACTAAAATGTCAGAATTAAATAAAAAGTTTGATGATCTAAGCACACAAATTACAAACCAAAAGATGTCACCACAAACTTTTGAAGAAGTTGTTTCGGAGGCAACTGAGAGGATGGTGCGAGCTCAGAATATAATTATTGTTGGTGCTCCAGAAAGTACAGGCAGTATCGATCAACGTAAAAAGCATGATGAAGAATTAGCATCCGATATTTTGGGGGTAGTGTGTGGGAATTCAACCCCACATATTCCTGTTAGCATAACCAGAATTGGCAAACCTTCACCCAATAGACCAAAATTAATGAAACTTTCATTTAACAATGCATCAATTGCAAAGGATATTCTTAAACGCAAGAACTCATTAACGGGAACCCGTTTTGATAAATTTATTATTAGAGATGATAAAACACCTAAGCAAATGGAGTATTTGGATCAGTTGAGAAAGGAGCTAAATGATCGAAAGGCTAAAGGCGAGACTGATATTACTATAAAGTTCATCAGAGGAACCCCCTCTATTGTACCATCAAAAAACTGAAACAGTCAAATTTTCTTAATTTCTCTATATCTTATACTAATATTGATTCTTTAATGGCAAAACTCAATGAATTTGTTCCTTATATGGATTTAGAGAAGCCTGCTATTATGCTTATAACAGAATCCTGGCTTAAACCACATATACCTAATTCTATCATAGATGTACAAGGTTATACTATATTCCGCAACGACCGGCTTTCGACTGGAGGTGGAGTATGCATTTATGTGTTAGATTCTGTTTTTTCTCAATTTACAGTAACTGTTTTACCTTCCAATATTCCTGGCTTCGAGGCAATATGTCTTCTCTTTCATAATAAACACTTATCTTTTACGATTTGCTGTGTTTACAGACCGCCTGATACTGCTTATAATAATTATGTTCAACTTATTAATTTTTTATCCGTTCTAGCTTCAACTTACAAAAACCTAATTATTGCCGGTGACTTCAATCATAGAGATTTAAAATGGCCACATCCTGTACCTCAAAATGCTTCATCTAGACTTCTTCTTGATTTTGTACAAGATTCACATCTCCAACAAATCGTTACTGAACCAACTCGTTTCCGTTCTGGGCAGCAACCCTCCATCTTGGATTTAATTATTACTTCTGATAATGATTTAATAAACAATCTAGAATACTATCCCCCTTTTGCTAAATCCGATCATGCAATTCTTCAGTTCCAAATGCAGTTAATTCTTGTTACTGATCCAAAAAAATTATACTCATCAAGATATTTTATTGATTATAGAGGTATTAATCATGATGTGTCACTGGTTGACTGGGCTTCCGCCCTGTCGTTACCAAATGTACAGGAAAACTGGAATATTTTTCATGAACAATGTAGCAACATCATAAAAAAGAATACAAGCTCAAGACTTATAACTACATTTCCTTCTAAACCCTGGATTAATTGGGATATTCAAAGACTGATTAAGAGAAAGAAAGCTCTTTGGCAAAAGTATCAAAGATCACGTTTGGAGAATGATTTTGTTACGCATAGGAAAGTTGCCAATCTATTGAAAACAAAAATTTGCAATGCTAGGAGAAACTATGAAAAAAATATTATAGACAGCAATAATCCAAAGAAGTTTTATAAGTATATTAGAACTTCCATAAACACAAAAGTTTCTGTTCCTCAATTAAAAACAGACTCAGGTGATATTACAAATGATGATTTGAAAGTGGCTACAACTTTTGCTAGGAGCTTTTACGGATCTTTTACTTTAGAACCTGATGGCCCGCTCCCAGACTTACATTATGAACCCGTAAATCATAGTTCTATTACCTCAGTAGAATTTTCTCCTGATGATATTTTTAAAAAACTTAAAGAACTTGACACCAACAAATCTCCAGGACCAGATAATCTTTCTCCTACTTTCTTGAAATCATGTGCAAATGCTCTTAAATATCCACTCCATTTGCTTATGGAACAATCATTCCACTCTGCTACTCTGCCACTTATTTGGAAAGAAGCACGGGTGAAACCAATCTTTAAGAAAGGAGATAAACTCGACCCCAAAAATTATAGGCCTGTTAGTCTCACTCCAGTTATATCCAAAGTTATGGAATCAATTATTGTGGATAATTTACACATATTTTTGAACCAGCATCAAATAATCCCGAACGAACAACATGGCTTTACCAGTGGAAGATCGGTTGTTACCAACTTGTTATGTTGCCTAAATGACTGGACTGCCGAAGTAGATATGGGACAGGATATTGATATTATCTACTTAGATTTTAGCAAGGCTTTCGATAAAGTTCCAAGGGAAAGGCTTTTGAAAAAATTAAACAGGATTGGAATTCGCGGGCAACTGTTAAACTGGATTTCAGCCTTCTTAAGTGAAAGAAAATTTTCAGTAAGAATACAGTCTTCAAGTAGCCCCCTATATGACGTGATAAGTGGAGTCCCCCAAGGATCTGTTTTAGGGCCACTACTGTTTAATATATTTACATCGGAGCTAAAATACATCATTTCATCAAAGTTTTCGGTTTATGCGGATGACACAAAGCTGTACAACAATCCTAAAATAAACTCTCAGTGTTTGCAAAAAGACTTGGACAGCATTTCTCGATGGTGTACTGACTGGTTGCTACCGCTTAATATAGAAAAATGTGTCGTTCTTCATCTCGGCAAGAATAACCCTCGGTTAAATTATTTTATTAACGGCACCGTTTTAAAAAAGACCGATTGTCACTCTGATCTCGGCGTGTTAATAGACTCACAATTGTCCTGGACTCCTCAAACGTTGCAACAGTGTAATAAAGCCAATCGCATGGTATATCTTATTAGTAAAGTTTTTTCGTCCTGTGACAGTCGAACCTTAGCAAAATTGTATAAAACTTATGTGAGACCTATATTAGAATTTGCTAATTCAGTGTGGTGTCCGGTTCTTCAGCGTGATGTAAATATGCTGGAAAATGTACAGCGACGAGTAACACGGATCCCGTATTCATTGGTGCGTCCCTCATATGAAGATCGTTTAAGGATCATGGATTTAGTTCCATTATCCGCCCGAAGACTTAGAGGCGACTTAATTACAACATTCAATTCATTTCATTACGAAACTTCTTCACTCAGAAATTTCTTTACAATAAATACAGATGAGCGGTTAAGAGGCCATCCCAGAAAGCTAAGAAGAGAACTCTGCAGAACCAACATCAGGTTAAACTTTTTATCAAATAGGGTTGTTTATGCTTGGAATTCATTACCGGCTTATGTCGCTATGGCTCCTAGTACAAATAGTTTTAAGAATAGACTCGATAATAATTGATTGTATTTTTAATTTAATTATATGTAAATCAGCGTATTTAAGTGTAAAACAGCTAAGTACCAAAATTTGTTTAGCTTTTAGAGTATAATAGGATTCTAATCCTCTATTCTTATTGAATGTTAATAATAATAATAATAATAATAATATTGAGTCATCTGCGATCGAGTATTTTTAGTTGTTTTTTCCCATTCTGTTCATCTTTCGTTGTTGACACTTTTGATTTCATCCATGATTAAATTGAACAGCATGTGTACTGGGTGCCCCCATAAGAATGGCCCTCGGTCATATCTCAGGAACTGTTTATAGTACAGATTTAAGAAACAAATATTTATAACAAAAGTTGCATCGGAAAAAGCCTGGAAATTATTTTCATAATTGTAAGTCCACCGCTAGAGGGCGTAATTGAATATCAAAAATTAAAAAATCAAAATTTGCCTAATGAAAGGGTACTTAAAATCCCATCATCATATTCTTCATAAAATTCTGAGCATGTTTGATTTCACAAGTTTAAGTACATTTGCAAATAAGAGGTGGGGGTGAGTGGGAACCTTCTTATAAAAAAATGGCTGTAAGTCCGGTTCTGTTAAATCGAATTTTGCATACTTGGTGTTGTCGCAAACAGCTCTTTTTCGTCAATGTAAGTGTCTTATTTTCGAAATAGCCTAATAAGTAATATGCCAGCTAGGAGGCGTTATTTAATTATTTTCAGAAATCTAATTTTCTTTGGAAAATATTAAATACAAATATGCATTTTTAATTCTGTATTACAAAATCAAATCAAATTAGCAACAGAATACCGAAAACCGCATGTCGACACCTTTTTTCTATCTCGAGATATCTTAAGAAATGTGTAAATTTTAAACATAACTGTTACTGTCACTGGTAAACGAAGTTAAGGAAAAGTAGTGTGCTATGAAAAAAACAAATAAACATTTTCCAGATGTAAACGTATACCTATAATTAATTAAAACCACAATAAGACAAACAACACTATAAAATATAACAAAGAAATAAAAGCAACTACTTACTTAATGATGGCCTAAATGTTCAAATTGTTGTCCATCACTTTCGAAGCAAGCATTTAGTGTTTCAAGAGTAGATTGAACAGCAACAGATATAACTGTTTTAGACTTTTATTTATGAGGAAGGATTAAATATCTTGTTTTTGCCGCTAGGCCCACTACTCGAGAAAACATGATCTAGAGAATACAAAACCCCATTCAAAGCATTGCGAGAACAGAAATTGAGACAGCTGTTCAATCTACTCTTGAAAGAGTAAATGCTTGCATCGAAAATGACGGGCAACAATTTGAACATTTAGGTGTCCACTAAGTAAGTACAGTCCATCTAATTTACTTACCGTTGCACGTCATTATCTACGTTAGAGATCTAAGATGACATTGTTGCCCAATTACAAAAAATTCTTGAATTCATTTTAAATCAAATATATCACACAATTTTTGCGGAAGTGGATTATACAGCACAACAAATTAATATTCAATGTAAATAAATAAAAACTTTAGAAATAGAAAACAAGAATTAAGTTATAGTCTTACGTTAAAGTACATAATAAAAACAGTAAATATAATTAAATAAACACTTATAGTAAAGAATATAAATAACTAGGAAGTGTCATCACCGCAACTGTCAAATAAATGTTACCAATTTATGCCAAAATATCACCTGCGTTCGATTATAGTTACAGTGTATTCCGAACAAATGTGCTTCATAAAAACTCTTTATAATCCATTTATACAAATTAAATGAAACATATTATTGTGTATTTCTTTAAGTTAACATTAATAGATTATAAATATTATAATTGATTATAAAGTCATTAGTCAAGTTAAACAGTGTTTTTTGATCTCTGCTCGAATTATTGGATTTAAAGTGGTTTAAACTTATCTAAAATTTTCGTTCTTTTTGTGTATTGTTCTTCAAATGTATCTACGTTCATTGAAGAGATTAATTTTCTTGTTTTTGTTTGCAAGTCCAATCAATATTTGATAATATTATTTCATCTATTGTGTATACTCCTTATAAAAAGCTACTAATTAAGCCAAAAAAAGTGCCAACTGATAAGAACTTAATTGAGGTGATAGGTTTATTAGTCCAGGAATATTAGAACTGATATACTCACATTATATTAGCCCAGTGAAATTGGCATTATGGCTGCAAATAAGTGTTCAAAGTGCAATGAAGATATCAGTGATAAATCAGTGGCTTGTGACAGCTGTCATATTATTCTTCATCCGACCGAAGGATGTACTGGCTTAAGTGCTTCTGAACTTCGAGCTGTTGTAATCCAGAAGAGAACGTTGTTCTACTTTTGTTCTGATTGTCGACTGTCATTCAAAAGTGTGCCCAAAATTCTAAGAGAAGTTGAAAACCTGAAGTGCGAAGTCACCTTACTCAAAGCTGAAATCCAGATGCTAAAAGATAACAAGAGTAACTTTCCAATAACCGTTGACATCATAAATGAGCTACACGAACGCCAAAAAAGGTCAAATAATTTACTTATCTTCAATCTCCCAGAACCATCAACTTCAACTGAGGATATTAATCAAATAAAAACACTTTTATCTGGAGCGAGTGAAGGTGCGATAAGTGTCAACAGTAAACATATCTTTCGTTTTGGGAAGAAGAATAAAAACGGTCATAGACCAATTAAAGTCGTTCTTTCCTCGGCTCGCGAAGTGCATCAAATCTTAAGAAACAAAGTTAAATTAGGCCAGGCAAATAAAATATTTTTCCTATCTGATCAAACTCCCTGTCAGAAAAAGCAACTCGATTCAGTGAAAAACGAACTTAGAGTGCGTCAACAGGCTGGTGAGCAAAATTTAACTATTAAATACTTCAACAATACACCGAAAATCTGTAAAAAAAACTAAAACCGGGCAGCCCTATACTTTATTACCAAAATGTTAGAGGACTAAGAACTAAACTGTCTGACCTCAGCTTGAATGTCAGCAACTGTTCCTATGATATCATTATCTTAACTGAAACCTGGCTCACACCTGAAATTACGGATGCTGAACTTGGACTTCTCAACTACAACATCTACAGAACTGACCGCTCTAAGGACTCCAGTGTCTTCAGTAGAGGTGGGGGAGTGTTGATTGTCATTAAGAACTCAATTCCTTCTTATCAAATTCAGTCTGATCCTTCGATTGAACAGTTGTTTGTTCTCTTTAATAACAAATCTATAATCGGTACAGTATATTTTCCACCTAAATCTATAGCTACTTTATACCAATCGTACTTTGAACAGCTTATCACTATAAGCGAGCAATATGATAGAGCAAACCTTTTTCTATTGGGTGATTTTAATCTTCCATCTGCAGTTTGGGATGTCGATGATTATTGTTCCGTTGCTTCTCCTCAGCCTACAGCTACACAATCTGAAGCTGATTCTATTGAAACTATATCCAATATCTGTGCTTTTTTCAATCTCTTCCAGACCAACGAAATAACCAACGATAGAGGAGTTACGCTTGATCTCATTTTATCTCCATTGGGTATTGATGTATTGAAGGCTATCGACACTTTAATTCCAGTGGACACACATCATCCTCCGCTTGAATGCAGTTTGCCACTCAAAATCACAAATGATCATTTATCTGGTGAAGAGTATTATTATGACTTTGTTCATGCTGACTATGCAGCAATTCGTTCATCCCTTCAAGCAATTAATTGGGATGGTGCACTTCAAGGAAAAGTACTCTCTGACATGGTTTCTGTATTTTACGACATTTTTTATTCCATCATTGATTGTTTTGTTCCGCTAAAAAAAATCTGTGATAAGAAATATCCATGCTGGTACTCCTCTGAGCTAAAGAAGTTGCTTCACGAGAAGAAATCAGTGCACAAGATATATAAGAGCACAAGGTGTCCAGAAAGTTATGCAGCATTTAGTAACTTAAGAACTAGATGTAAATTTTTATCAAGACAGTGTTATGCTGATTACATTCAACGTACCGAACATTCTATTGTTAATAACGTTAAATCCTTTTGGAAATTTGTAAGTAGTAAAAGGGAAAATAACGCTATACCTAATACAATGACTCTTGGAGATCGTACTGCCTTCAATGGAACTGATATTGCTAATCTTTTTGCTAACCAATTCTCTTCCGTCTATACTAACCAATCCTTACATCCGCATGTAACCCAGATTTCACCTTTGGTTAATGTGTCTAATTATCACATTGAAATTTCAAAAATCTACGAAAAACTGTCTGAACTCAATACCAACAAAGGTCCTGGTCCTGATGGAATTCCCCCCACTTTCCTTAAAACATTCAGCTTCATTCTATCGCGCCCACTTTTTTATATATTTAATAAGTCTTTATCAACAGGGGAATTTCCAGACTACTGGAAAAACTCTTATGTCACTCCAATATATAAATCAGGTCGAAAATCGGATATAGGTAACTATCGTCCCATTTGTATTCTTAGTGCTATTCCTAAAGTTTTTGAGAGCATTATTTCCGATTATTTAAGTTATGACTTCTCGCCAATTATAGGGGCCCAACAATTTGGATTTACATCCAAAAAATCAGCAGAATTGGGTCTCATAACATATGTTGATTTTTTGACAGATGCTCTTGAGAGGGGTTTACAAGTTGACTCTGTGTATACTGACTTTTCCAAAGCTTTCGACAAAGTTAATCATGAGCTCTTGATTCATAAACTTTATTTATACGGAGTTGATGGCCTTATATTGAAGTGGCTCAAGAGCTATCTTACGCAAAGATCGCAAATTGTCAGGGTTAATCATCACTATTCTCATACCATCTCTGTTAACTCAGGTGTACCACAGGGATCACACTTGGGACCTCTGTTGTTTAATATATTTATCAATGATCTAATACCCTGTTTCCAAGTAAGTGAAACTTTGTTATTCGCTGATGATTTAAAATGTTTTAAAATAATCACATCTGAGGCTGATTCACTTAGTCTACAAGATGATATTGATCGCCTATCTAACTGGTGTATGCAAAATGGTATGTGTTTGAATGCATCCAAATGCCATATTCTTCGTTTCCACCGAACTCATCATCCAATCATCTTCGAATATAGTATAAATAATCTGACCTTACATTCTGCCTCTGAAACTAGGGATCTAGGTGTGATCCTTGACTCCGCCCTTAGCTATAAATCACACATTTACAGTACAATACAGAAGTCTATGAAGATGCTTGGCTTTATAAAAAGAACCACTAGAGACTTTACAAACATCTCAGCTATTAAATCTCTTTATTTCTCCCTGGTTAGATCTCATTTCGATTACTGTTCCACAATTTGGTCCCCCTATTACTTTACTCATAAACTGAAGATTGAGGCTGTCCAACACAATTTTCTGAGATATACTGCCAGTAAGTTGCATGTATACTATGACTATTCTGTATTAGAGCGCATACTGAACTTACCTCCTCTTGAGGTACGCAGAAAACAAAGAGACTTAATTATTTTATTTAAAATTATCAACGGGCTGTGTAACTGCCCCGAACTTCTCTCCAAAATATCTCTATTTGTCCCCAGTCGTTCGACTAGGCAGGTGCAAACCTTTTATGTCTCTTTTCATAGATTCAATTATTCTTACAACACATTTATTCCTAGAACTCTTCGATTAGCTAACTCATTAAATAACCTCGAAATTTTTAATATATCAGTTTCCCGCTTTAAAAACCTAATTTCTTCCCTAACTTTTTAACTTTTTAATATTTTCGGCCAGAGCTTTTGTATTGTGATTAGTGTTACATGACCTGTATGTATTAGATAACTTAAAACCGTTATACCTTACAACATTTCCGAATTGATTTAGGTAATATCTTTTGTTGGTAATTGTACTGACCTAATGTTATCTTATTCTTTTTTTCTTTCTTTTTTGTACTCATACGAGTTATTTTTTCTCAAACCACTTGGTTATATGTTATATTACGATAGTTTATGTTATATAATTGGTTAACATTAATGTTATATAATTGTATAATTATGTTATATAATTTAGAACACTGTAAAATTTATATCGGAATAGGGCTTGCCCGTGAATAAATAAATAAATAAATAAAAAAAAAAATAGAAATCTTTAAATATTATTTCTACGCGTAATATAATAAAATATGTCTAGTGGCTGTAATGCCAATGTACTCAGCAAAGTGATTCTAAAAAAGAACACACATACCGCCTAAATATTTCGTGTTGGTATCATGTGACGTCACGGGCTATGACGCGAATGACGTGCAACGGTAAGTAAATTAGATGGAGTATAGTTGCTTTTATTTCTTTGTTATATTTTATAGTGTTGTTTGTCTTATTTTGTTTTAATTAATTATATACGTTTGCATCTGGAAAATGTTTCTTTGTTTTTTCCATAGCACACTAATTTTCCTTAATTTCGTTTACCGGTGACATTAACAGTTTTTTAAAATGTACATGTTTCTTAAGATATCTAGAGATAAAAAAAAAGGTATCGACAAGCGGTTTTCGGTAATATGTTGCTCATTTGGTTTAATTTTATAATACAGGATTAAAAATGCATACTTGTATTTAATATTTTCCAAAGAAAACTAGATTTTTGAAAATAATTAAATAACTCCTATAAGACACTTATATTGACGAAAAAGATCTGTTTTCAACAAGACCAAGTATGCAAAATTCGATTTAGCAGAACCGGCCTTACAGCCATTTTTTTATAAGAGGGTTCCCACTCATTCCCATCCCTTATTTGCAGAGGTAGACTTAAACTCGTCAAATCAAATATGCACAGAATTTTATGAAGAATACGATGATGGGATTTCCAGTGCCCTTTCATTAGGAAAATTTTGCCCAATTATGCCCTCTAGTGGTCGACCTATAATTATGAAAATAATTTCCAGGCTTTTCCCGAGGCAACTTTTGTTATAAATATTTTTTTCTCAAAGCTGTAATAAACGGTTCCTGAGATATGGCCGAGGGCCATTTTTATTGGGACACCCGGTACATATTCCTGTCTTATTCTTATGCCTATGTCTATAAGTTCTGTAAGGTGTTCATCAATTCTGAACTTCATTTTATTATTTTGGTAGATGTTTCCAATAGTTTTTATGATATTTAGAAGAACTTCTCTATTTGAAGATGGATTACATCTTTGATTCTTACTCTGTCAAATGCTTTTTTCAAGTTAATCACACACAAAAATGCTGATTTATTATACTCTAGAGACTTCTGAGTAATTTGCTCTATGATAAATATTACATCTTTACATGATTTTTCAGTATAAAACCCTGTTCATCTGCTAAACTTATCCTTTGATTCATTAGTTATTATAAATTTTATTTTGTAAGTTTTAGGGTAGTATTTAACATTTAACAAATTTATACCTCTGTAATTTTCTGGCTGTTTTTTATCTCCTTTGAAACTTATACAAATCTTTCACTCTATGTTAGACACCACAATAAATTGGTACACTCTGACGACCTCAGCAGCTGACTGTAAGTGTAAGCAAAAACGGCGTAGTGGTTGTTGTATCCAGCAGCAATAAGGAACGCTCAGTAAATCTCATAGTGGTTGACGTCCAGCGCCAGCGAGTCATCTAAACACTACTGCTTACTCAGCTGTCCAGCCACTGAGGTTGTCTGAATGTACCCAATGTTATATGTTATACTAGTTTAATTATTGCCGTATAGATTTACCTAGAATCTAAAAATCCTAATATTTCAAATATAATCAATTCAAACATTGTGCAGGACAATGTAAGAGTGATGGAAAAGATCAGTTGAACCATAATGTGTCGTACTTCATAATTTTTAAAGAGCCTCTTCATAAAAAAGATCCAGGCCCCAACAAAGAATGTTATCTGAAAGCAAATTATTAGTTTGGGACAATTTTGAAAATAAGAGACATTAAACTTACTTGTGATGCGAGTATTATGATAGTATCTTGAAGGAAACTCATTTTTAGGTATATTCTATTTCATAAACTTTATGGCAAGTGTACTTATTTTAAATAGTTCCTTAGTTTTCATTGAAATATTATTAAATAATTGTAGAAACACATCATCATTATTAAATGAGGTTATGTTTATTCATTGTGTTTATTTTATTTGACAACATATTCTGACACAGAACGGTTGGTACGTAGCACAGAACAAAATTTTTTTTATTCTGTGATCTTGGCAGTCTTGGGGGTCCAGAAAAATATTTTATTTATATTTTGGATAAAAAATGGCGTCTTGGATTCATTGATAAAATCACAGAGGGCGCTAGCTGTTGAGGAAAAATAAGGGGGCATGAATTTGAAAATTAAACTTTAAGAAAAACTTGAAGAAAATCTTGAAAGAGCTCGCTTATGTTAGCGTGATTTTGATTTTTGTCATGGAATGAAGTTAATATACCTATCCCGCGGGTTTAATATTATACTTAGGTCTAGATGGATTGAATGCCCTGTTGGAACTTTTCTTTTCTATTTTCTGTCATGATTAAGAATTTTTATTAAATTAATACCTGCATATATATTTATGTGCATAATTACATTAACAATCAATATGTGTCGGTTACTTTTGTCAGGTCTTCGTTTACTTATTTGTTCTTTCAGGCTCTCCCGTAGTTTGTCTGTTAATTATGTCCATCGAATTAAATGTTTTTTCCATGTCTTACAAAACTTATGAATACTCCTTTAGTTTTCTGTAATGCTTTCTCTATTACCTGTTGCATATTGAATATGTGTTATACACTCTTCTGAATCTCCTTTGTTCATTGTTCTTTATAGTTAATGTTCTTTTTCTATTTTGATTTTTTCTTCCATTAGGTACTATGTAGTATAGTTTGCTCCTGCAATAATAGGTAAACTTATGCCTGTATAGTTCTGACGGTCTTTTGTGTTTCCCTTCTAGCGTGCACCGGTTTAATCATTAATACCTATTACATTTTACCATTCTCTAGGCAATACTTTTTTTCTTCCATATTAGATTTAGGATGTAGGGGAGAGTTGGGCAAAACCGAGTACCACTCCAAAAACCGTCTGTATCTTTTGTTATGTGAGAGTAGCAAATGTTTGCTGCAGATTGAAATATTCTCAAATGACTTAAGTTTGATATGCCAATGCCAATTTTTAAGAATATTCTTAGATTTTTAATTTTTTTTATTTTTATGAAAATATTGCAAAATACCTGGTTTTGTCCAACCGGTATGATAAAACCGGGTAGTAACTTAATTACCATGTAAAAATACTAATGATCAGAAAATAAAGTATTTATTAAAAGTATGTGAACAAAAATCGAAAATATATGAACAGAAGTCACAAATAAAAACTTCATTTACATCATCATAGGCACTACAGGCGTCATAAGCCCATTTGGTGCAACACACACATTTTATCCAGCCTTCCGTCGCATTATAATTTGAAAATAGTTAATTGTAATATAGACACGCATCGTCATTATTATCTTCTTCCTCCAAACTCTCCAAAATTTTGTTTTTGGTGCAGCCTTTTTTACCATGTTTTTTCTTTTTTTTTGTCCAGTTCATTTAGTTTTAATTTTTTTACGACTGGAGATTTTCTTAATTTTTCCTGCTAGCTTTCTTACTAGCTTTTTCAACAGAAGAAGCCACACGTTGTAGTTAACTAAAAGCAAAACACCAGTGCAGAAACTGGAAGTAACAAGAGGTCTGGTAAAATCGGGTACCCGGTTTTGTCGATTTTCGGACTACCCGGTTTTGTCAAACTCGTAAACAAGACATTAAATGTTATTTAAATTTTTAAATTATGATATAATATTCAAAATTTTTGGCCAAATTAAAGGTAATATACTTACTAGGTTACATGTATTAAATTTTGAAATGGCCATTAGTTATTCATGAGGTGAGAAAGCAGCTATCAACATACCTTAAAAATCGAATTTCCTACATCAAAAAACAGGTGAGGTCTTACTGCTCCGGCACAGATTACTCAAATGAAGTAGAAATGAATACACATGACTGTTGATGGTAAAGGGACACTAATTTTAACATTGTCTAATAGATATATAGCAGCAGACAGTTAGAAGAATTAAGGGGTACCCGCTTTTATCAACCTACCCGGTTTTGTCCAACTCTCCCCTACAATAATATGTAATTTTTTCCCTCCTCTTCTATATATTTCAACATTTCTTGACTAATTTAATTGATTCCAAGAGATTTTCCAGCCTTTATCTTTCTATTGCTCCATCTAGTTGATCTTCTTGTATAGGTTCTGTTTTATCAGTGTTTTTGCCTCTGAGTCACCAATTATGTTGTTTTCATTTTACTTACCTACTCTCCGTTCAACAGTTGTTGGAAATGTTCTTGTCACCTTTACATTATATATCCTCGTCATCAGTTAATATTGTTCCGGTTTTGGTCATTATTATATAGTCGATCGGATAGCTCAGTGCGACTAGCGGCTGACCCCCACTTCACTTCGCCGTGAGGTACGAGAGTTCAAGCCCAAGCCAGGCCATCGGAAAAACAAAAAGGCTAACGCGTCAGTATAAAATTCTAAATATGAATCTGGCGCTTAGACTGGAATATGCGGGCATCTGATCGACCTATGAGGGAGCAGTACGGCAAGGGATAAGGGCTTGCGGCTCGGTGATACTCCCCCATAGATCCCTACCGAAGGGCGTTGACGCCTAAGAACGGTGTATATACATACATTTCTTTGTCGTTTTTCAGGATTTTCAGTCTTCTATAAAACATTTTTAAATTATTTTACCGTTTTCTTCCATTTTTCTCTGAACTTATCCCAGCTTTTCCTTTTCTCATTTTTAATTATCTTTTAACTCTTATCCTTTGTATTTTGTATCTTACATATTTTTGTCGTATTTTGTCTTGTATCTTCTTCACATATATGCCTTGTCCATTCCGAACGTTGGCAATTGACATGACTATTCTGACTTTACGGCAGATCTGAGTAGTTCGGCAGATGACAATCCGAACCGTTGCCGCAAATTTTGGAGACATGAGTGTCTCCTCCTCCCTGGATCCCATCCGCTGTCTATTTTCTCTTGGATAATTAGCTGTAGTACTCTATATTTATTGTGCCTCATAACGTGACCCAAGTATTCCAACTTTCTTTTCTTTATAGTTATTCCTACCTCTCTCTCTTCACCTATCCGGCGTATTATCTCCTCGTTGGTCACGTGCTCGGTAACAGGATATACGTAATAGGTATACGTCGGTAAACCGACGGCCTCTACTTTTTTCATCAATGTTGCGGTCATTGTCCATGCCTCCATTCCATATAACAAAACCGGGAATACATAACATTTCACAAGTCGGATATTGAGAGGTAGGGTGAGGCTGTTAGAGGTGAACATTTGCTTCATATTAGTGAACGACGCTCTTGATTTTTGTGGCATTGTGGCATTGGATGTGAGAGGTGGCATTCGGATTTTTGAAGATAAAGTTAGGTGGCAACTTCAATAATTATAATAATTGACTTATGCTCCTTCCGCAGGAGCGTCATTTGAAATTTTGATAGGGGGGGCAAGCATTATATATACAATACACTTATATGCAAACATAATACAAAATTGATCTATTTTTTGTAAATTTCAGTCATTTTCAGGGTCAGGGGGGGGGGGGGGGGCAAATGACCCTATCAAATGACGCCTCTGGCTCCTTCTCAAATATGCCCGGAACATTAATAAAAAAATTTAAATATTTAAAAATATCGAAAAATATCGATTTTTTTCTACTTTCATTGCTTATAACTTGAAAACGATTCATTTTGGAACAAAGTCGTAAGCAAAGAAAATAAAGATAATTGAATTTTGTACAATTACGACTGGTTTAAAATGTTTTAAATTATTATCCTTTCTGCAAAATAGCAATAAATAGAATATAAGGGGACAAAAAAGACTGTTTTTATTCAATGTTTTTCAACCACTTAGGTTGCACTTAGAACCTTCATAATTGACTTAGAAAATTATTACAGCATACTTAAACCGTCCACCAAATTTCATTAAAATCGACCTAATACAAAGATTTTGCATAATAATGTTCCAATCTAATTTTTTTTAAAAAGTTAAAATTTTTTAAAAACTTTCTGGACAAAAAGTAGACTATTTAGAAGTTTGCTAAATTTTTTACATATCCAGAGGTTCTCTACCTATCTGATACACTTTACAAAATTAAAATCGGATTGTTTAAGCGGCCTCGGCACTGTTTTAAAGTTATAAACAATGTTTTGGCTTATAAACAAATACAGTGAGGACGTTTGAGTTGGAATAAATTCATTTTCTTGAAAATGGGCGACTCTGGAGATAAATCCCGAAACATATCGATTTTTATTTTTAAATTATAATTTTTTGGCATAAATATCATACTAGTGACGTCATTCATCTGGGTGTGATGACGTAATCTAAATATTGGAAATAATTTAATTCAAATTTGTTTTTAATTCAAACCCTGTATAAATAAATAATTATGTTAATGTTTATATTAGTGAATACAAAATTTAATAGCCTTTCGATTGAGCTATCACACGGCACCTATTCCTATTTAAAAAAAACCATCGATTACGTCATCACGCCCAGATGGATGACGTCACTAGTATGATATATATACCAAAAAATTTGAATTTAAAAATAAAAATCGACCTGTTTCGGGGTTTATATCCAGAGATGCCTATTCTCGAGAAAACGAATGTATGCCAACTGAAACGTCCTCAATTTGTTTATAAGCCAAAAAATTTTTTATAGTTTTAAAACAGTGCTGAAGCTGCTTAAATAATCCGGTTTTAATTCTGTAACGTGTATTAGATAGGTAGAGAATAAGGATGGTGGTTATTGACAAAAACCGGTTTTCGGTTATACCGTTTTTTTCTACCTACGGTTTAACCTGGCGGTTAAAACCGGTCAAAAAAACCGGATATTCCATAAACAGGTGTTCGTTTTTTTTTATTCATAGCCAAAACCAATAGGTTACATTTACATTGCACTTTAGTTTGTGATACTCCATTCGAATCGATATCAGTCTATATCAGTATAGAAATCAGTCATCAGTGTTGTGAAATCGGTTTCAGTCAGCTGAAAGTTTCTCATTTACGCGCGGGGAGCGAAAAATTTTCCCATTTTTTCTCTGAATTCAGTATTGTGTCCACTTATCCGGTTTTTCACCGGTTATTACTTTAAAAAGAAAAAACCGGTTAAAACAGTGTCAAAAAATTAACCGGAAAAACCGATTATTGCAGAGGAAATAAACCGGTTTCAGGTTATAACCGATAGGTTTTTCCCATCCCTAGTAGCTACTAGAGAACCTCTTTATATGTAAAAAAATTAGCAAACTACTAAATGGTCTACTTTTTCTTCAGAAAGTGTTTAAAAAATTTGAACTTTTTTAAAAAAATTTAGATTGCAAAATTTTTCTGCAAAATCTATCAGGTCGATTTTAATGAAATTTGGTGGACGTTTAAGTATGTCGTAAGAATTTTTTAAACTCATTACGAAGGTTCTAAGTGCAACCAAAGTGGTTGAAAAACATTGAATAAAAACAGGCTATTTTGCGCCCTCATTTTGTATTTATTGGTATTTTGCAGAAAGGGTAATAATTTAAGACATTTTTAACCAGTCGTTTATCATACAAAATTCAATTATCTTTATTTTCTTCTTGTACGACTTTGTTCCAAAGTGAATCGTTTTAAAGTTATAAGCAATGAAAGTAGAAAAAAATCGACGTTTTTCGAAGTTTTTAAAGATTTTAATTTTTTTATTAATGTCCAGGGCATATTTGAGAAGGAGCATAAGTCAATTATTATTGTTGAAGTTGTCACCTAACTTTATCTGCAAAAATCCGAATGCCACCTCGCACATCCAAAAACAGACGTTTTTCACAGATCCGCCCTGGTCTATTATGTTGTTAATTATTTCTCCACTTATCTTTATGCCTTCTGTGCTTTCCTCCAGCGCTGTCTTAAATACTTCTTCTGAGTATATATTAAAGAGAATAGTAAACAAGATACAGCCCTGCCGTACCCCATTCTTGATCTCAATTCTCAATAGAGAGACTCGCTATTGTTCAAATGTCTCTGTAGTCGATTCCAATCGTATGGAGTATCTTCAAATATCTTTTCGTGCTTTACATTATCGTAGCTTTGGCGTAGTCTATAAAGCATACATTCATTGATTCATTTTCTATGTACCTATTATTTCCACAATTTCTTCTTCTCTTTTATTTCGATGTTTAGATTCCGCCATGGTATCTGTTTCTCCTTCTTATTATGTCTTGTGGTTCCACATACTAGTTTTGCTATATTTATCGTAGGATTTCTATACTTTTCAATTCAACTAAGTATTTCTATCATTTTTCTTTCTTTGTCCGTTTTATTCTCTAACTCATCCTTATATTTGATTTTCGTTGTTTCTTCCCATAGTTTATGTATATTAATCATTTTCTTTTGTTTCTTATTCTTGTCTTCTGTGCTTTTTTCTTTCTATTCTAATTGGTGTTAAATGCAGTTTCCAGTAGGTATTTGTCACTGCCTATTTCATAGCTCCTGCTCACGTCTCTAATCCAGTTCCCATCTGTTCTGCCACAATAGTATAGTCAGTAAATGAAAATCCACGAGGAAAATAAAATTCCTGTAGCTGGCTGTATACCATAAATCACAAAAATACAGGATCTTTTGTAGAAGGTATATTTAAAAGACCCCAAGAAGGGTTACATCACAAAACAAAACGTTTTCGGATTAACAAGTAATCCATCATCAGTGTTAAGCCAATATCATGCATGCGTGAGCCACCAAAAAGTTATGGGTAAAAACCCTTTAAAAGTTGCAAGAACTTAAATAATGATACTACATAATATTATGATTAAAATATATCGATGTTGTAAATATTCCTGGATATTACCCAGGGCAATACAGGACTCTAACCCACGTGGATGTGATATGAAAGGGATTGACACTCAATTTTCAATATGTAAGGTTCATCCCTTTCATATCACATCCACGTGGGTTAGAGTCCTGTGTTGCCCTGGGTAATATCCAGGAATATTCATATATTTTAATAATAATATGTACTATCAATTAAGATCTTGTAACTTTTAAAGGGTTTTTACCCATAACTTTATGGTGGCTCACGCATGCATGCTATTGGCTTAACACTAATGATGGATTACTTGTTAATCCGAAAACGTTTTGTTTTGTGATGTAACCCTTATTGGGGTCTTTTAAATATACCATTTACAAAGGGTCCTGTATTTTTTTTTAATTTTTTTTAGTCAATAAATGATTCTTCGTTTCTTGATATGACTTTTTTATCTTATGTATCTTTTTGTTATTTTGGAATGTAATGGAAAAATAACGTAGTTAAAAAAAGTATCTGAGTATTTATTTCATTAAAAATATTAAGGCATGTAGGTACTATTACATAAAAATTGTAATATAAATAAAAAAAATCTAAATAAATTCAGTTATGTACAAGAAGACACTAATTCATCAATAAATAAATAATCTAAGAGAAAAATCACAAGGAATAGAAAAAAAGTGAACAAAATTGAAATCTCACCGTTACAAAATTTGGTCTAACAACAAAGCAACCAGTACAAAACGATCCTATTTTTGAAGTTAATAACCATATAATCAATGTATTATATATATTATCTTTAATCTCCCCAATATTACTGTAAAAATTTTTGTTTAAATTAAATAAATCTTCGAAAATTTCCTAACTTTTCTTTTTATTTTCTTGTTATTAGGTAATAAATTCAGATATTTTTTGTAGTTGCCTATTGGCAAATAAGAAGTACCAGATAAGATCCATAAAATTTTTATGTATTCTTCTTATTAAAAAGAAAGAAAAACTCAATATCTTTTTATTACGCTGCCTCAAATTAATTTTTATTTCTGATATTTATGTCTTTTTAATTTACGTATATTGCTGAATACAATTCAAACTATTCCAAAAAATATTAAAAAATAAAAAACAAGGAAAAGAACCTTTGTTTTTTCTTTTTTTATATTTTAGTATTAACTATATGGTTATAAAGATCTATTATCTATTTTTGAAAAGATCATGCGCCAAAAATGTTTCTGTAACGGCAAAATGTAGCAGTCCTTATACCAGGCTACTCAAAAATGACTTTATATAATTTTTATAATTCTCAATAAATGGATGACTTTTTAAGATTCTTTACTATTGTTACAACAATATAAATGCCATTATATCTTTTAAAGAATTTATTAGGTATATAAACAATCAAATTATGGCTGCACTGATAATGTATTGTTTTTGTAGAATATCTCAGAACTTTGTTTTTGTTACTTTGGCCTTTTCTAATTTTCATTTTTCTATGTATACGAAATTTATGATTTGTCATTAAATTTGTCCTTCCTCACAAAATTAGATGAAGTCAACTATATAGTAAGAGACTACCCAGGCAACCAAGTGACGTCAATAACGTCGAGGAAACGTCAGTTTTTGGTTGAATATATACACGTGTTTGAACATTACGTCGTATAAACTTCTTTTGTAGGTGATTTTAAATACGTAAGCTTAATGACGTTCAAATACGTTTAAAAACACGTTTTCATTTCAGACAGCCCAAGTCTGACGTCACAAAAATGGGAGGAGCTTAAAGAGTTAATGCTTATAATGTTTAATGTTGTATATTGACTCCAGACAATTTCGTGTATAGCTTAAATTGTCATAAGACATTTTTCATTTATTGTATACGTGCTTTGTGTGGTAAAATAGGACTTTTCATTTAGATATTTAGTTGAAGAAACGTGTTAATTAAGAGATTTTTATTCGTTTTTCTCAAGTGAGTTAGTTTAATGCAATGATTCTTCTTGAAAACTGTGTGAGGTTATGTTTTGGTGTTTATTTTCTGTTAATGAACTAATTATTATGTGTTGTTAACGATTCTCTTTGATTTAACGGACAGCGTTAAATCAAGATATTATGCTGGATAATTTGTTAATAAATTATTTATTAGTTTTTATGGTGTTTCAGTTTCGACACAGTAAGTATACCTACCTATTTAAAAAGTGAAAATTCTATAACGTTGCATTGAGGGTATTGTAATTCTATGCATTTTATAAAGTTTTCCATTTGGTTTTACTTTTAGCCTATAAGCTAAATTTAAAATAGTTAAATGAAAAATTGCAATAACAATAATGCCCATACGAATAATTATTATTGTGTAGTTTTAAAACCATAAAATGAAAAATAATCTAAAAAAACGACATAAAACTACGTTTTTGATATCACGTATTTAAAACGTGATAAAAATGACGTCAGTTATGGTGGGAGATATTCACGTGACTTTCGACGTCGAAAAAACGTGATAAACTGAAGTGGTTTGGTGATAATTATGACGTCTTTTCAACGTTTTGTAAATGTTATTTGGTTACCTGGGTACGAATGTGAATATAAATATATTTTAAAGTTTTATTAGTAAAATTTTAAAAAATTTCATATTATTGTAACAATATAATTATTAAAAAAAAACACCTAATGCACCAAGTCTCTGGCTGTCTAGACAATTTCTATTACTTTTATCTATTGCACTGCTTCCCTCACTCCGATTTTTGAGTTACCCTGTATATCACAGATGTACAAAGCTCCCTTCACCAGACCCTTCACCATCCCGAAAATTGAGTTACTTAATATTAGATTATTGCGACAAATATCTATGTCATAAAAAATGTCTTATTTTGACATAAAAAATGATTCTCAATAGCAAAATTACTAATTTAACGAATGCAAAGAAGCCAATATATTGATCAAAAACTTTGTATTATTTATACCTATTTAAATTTTGTTTAAAATTATATTTTTAAAAAATATGTATTTTTTATTGACTAGATTTCTTCTTTATTGCAATGTGACACCATAAGTTCGTATATTCTTTTTAAAAAAGAAACATTTTTTAGTCAAAATATGTCATTTTTGACCTACCAAAGTCATATTACTAAAGTCAATGGGATTCAGATCCCTTCATAAGAGCGGACAGCCCTATGTACTTGGCAACATATGAGAACCAGCCAATGTTTTTTATTTACTAGTGAACTGGCTGATTCTCCTACATTTTTCTGTAATATTCTTTCGGTATACATGATAATCTCTAAGCACCACAGAGTCTTTTTAGAGGGCGTTCTCAGGCGAGGTGTTTGCTAGGGTTGAGCCATTTCTTCATGTAATAACAGAATAGGGTGCTGATGTAGAGTAAGACTAATAAGGCGCAGGTGACTCCTAGAGCTAGGACGGATGTCTTCGTTGGACAAGGTTCGATGATTGTTACTGTTTTATCTAAAAATAACATAAGATAGGATTAAAGATTTGTATATTTTATTATTAAATATTGTTTTCATCAATTCAAAAATTTACTTTTGACTTACCTTTACCAAATTCTGCACTGGAGAGCTCGCTTTTAAGGAATTCTGATTGTTTCTCATCACCAAAGTCTAGTACAAGAATTTCTTGGCTAAGAGTCATATCCTCTTCCTTTTCGTCATCAGTTTGGTTGCCAATGCTTCTCTTCTTTCTGCCCCATGATTCTAGCGATTCTCTGCCCCATTCACAGACAGCCTACAATGAAAAAAACTTATTAGTCTTTAGTACAGTAAAGGTGCATTTAAGGTGCTATGTTTTCTCCGTTGGGCTGTACGGCATGGAAGCTTGGACACTGAAAAAGATAAACATCAAAAACATTAAGGCATTCGAGATATTGTGCTAGAGGAGAATGTGGAAAATACCATGGGCAGAGAGAGTAACAAATCAAGATGTTTTGCTGAAGATGGGGAAGGAGTGTGAAGTCATAAAAACCATACAAACGAGAAAATTGGAATATCTAGGCCATATAATGAGCGGGGTAAAGTACTCCCTGTTAAGACTCATAATTCAAGGAAAAATCTCAGGAAAGAGAAATATGAGACGTAGGAGTATTTCCTGGTTGCGAAATTTAAGGGAGTGGTACGGGTGCAGTTCAATATAATTGTTCAGAGCTGCAACCAACAAAGTTAAGATTGCTGTGATGTTAGCCAACCTCCGATAGGAGACGGTACTGCAACAAGAAGAAGTACTGACTATTATTAGTCTTTATTTGAGAATATTTTTACTCTTGGTTCAATCTTCTAAGTTTTGTTTTGTCTTTATTTTATTTTGAGGGAAATATCTCATGAGACAGAATATTTATGACATGATCATAGATCACTTGCATCACTTTAAGTAATGTTGGTTGGCAATAGGGCTTTTCATTCACAGTCATTTGTTTCGAGCATCTGTCATATGTCGTATAATCCGTGTATATTAATATTATACACATATTATACAACATGTGACAGAAGCTCGAAACAAATGACAATCGATGAAAAGCCCTATACGATGACAATGGACTGGAAGCATGATGTCTCATGGCAGATATGGAGGTTAAGTAATTAGAATAGATTACTATTATACATAAAACAGATATAACAGATCACTGGTAATTATCTTCGTAGACTTTCAAAAAGCCTTCAACGCCATAGAATTAGGCAGCGTTATAACTGCTCTGAACAATAGTGGAATAGACTACCGGTTTACAAAGTTAGCACAAACATTGTACCAAAACGCCACAATTCGTGTAATACCACCAAATAAATTCATATCAAGTCAGGTGTGAGACAGGTCCTCGAATATGCCTTTAAAATGCTAAAGTGGAAAATAGAGGAATAAAAACAGATGGGGAAATGCTCAATCATCTGCGTTTTGCCGCTGATAAAGTACTTATTACCGAAAATCTGGGTGAAGTACAACAAATGCTACAAGAATTAGAAAACGTATGTTCAACAATAGTTCTAAAACAAGATGATGAACATCAGTAAGACCAAATTTAGTTCCCAGCGAACACCTAATCATCCAAAATGAAGTTGTAGAATTGATAGAAAAGTGCATATATCTCGGTCATGAAATCAGAATAAGCAATAATAATCAGACCTGTGATTTTCAACGACGAATAGCACTTGCTGCTTGGGCGGCATATGGTTCACTAAGAGACATCTTTAAGAGCAACATCCCGATAGCTATCAAACGGAAGACATTTGACCAATGAGTTGTTCCTAGTAGGACATACGGAGCAGATACCCTCACGCTCACAAAGAAAAACAGCAATAAAAAAGCGAGTGACACAAAGACGCATGGAAAGATCGATTCTCGGCGTGACAAAAAAAGACAAAATAAGGAACCAAGACCTAACGAAAAGAACAGGTATCACTGATGTCGTCGAACGTACAGCCAAGCTGAAATGGAATTGGACAGATCACATAGCGAGACTAAAAGACTCAAGATGAACCAGAAAACTATTTGACTGGCGCCCAAGAGAAGAAAAACGCAACAGAAGACGACCACCAACACTCTGAATGGACGACATTAAACGAATATCCAAGAAATGGCAACAAGACACATAACCGTTGATATTGGCGAAAAATGGAAGAGACATATGTCCAGCAGTGGACGGAAGAGGCTGCATGATGATGATGACTATTATATAATTAATAGAGTAATAAAAGAAGCATCAAGACCCTACAGTTCTTATCAATATCTGTTGGGACTTGTATGTTCCGAGAGCGGTGAGAAGGTTAAACGTTTACAAATATCAAATGTTTTATGCTTACCGGCTCGCAAGGTCCAAGACAGTACTTCACGTTGCACTGGAAGATGACTCCATATGATTCAGTAAATCTGAAGGCTTCGTATACGGACTGTAAGGCGGTACCATCTGGAGTGAAGGCGGGGAAAATAGTAGCGTCAACTGGGCAACCCTCATCATCGATAATTTGGAACGTGCTCTTTGAATCCTTAGCCATAGCTACGCAGCTTCTTGCAAATATACCATAAGGAGCTAGAAATGAGAGTAATAATTATTCAATATGGCTTCAATTTGCACTTATAAAGTAGATAGTTCTTCAAAAATATTGCCGAGTAAATAAGTTTAATAAGAATTAGCACATCAGTGCATACTCATTACATGGGGTTTTTTTGGGGAAGCTTATAACGAATATTATGGTAGCGATAGTCTCGGAGACAACTGGGGCTCATAACGGGCCTCGTCTTCTGGAGTTTTGTGGAAATTTGATACAAAATTAGTGTAAACTCATTACATGGGAGTTTTTGGGGACGGTGATTACGAATGTCATGTCGGTGATAGTCTCCGGGCCACCTGAAGACCAGGATGGCCTCGTCTACTGGAATTTTATAGGAAAATGATGTAAAACCACTGCAAACTCGTTATCCGAAGGTTTTTGGAGACGCTGAAGGTAAATACCATAATATCTTCGATAATCTCCGAGGCACTTGATAGCAAGGTCAACTGATTTTATATCGAATTTCCATAAAACTACTGTAGAAGAGTCGCCTCCTGGGCACCAGATGACTGGGAGACCATAATGCCATAATATTAGTATTTAGTAGGTAACCTCAAAAACCCAGAGTAACGAGTTTGCATTGATTTTGTATTCAATTTCCATAAAACTCCACGAGACAAAGCCCATCTTGGAAACCACCCACATAACAATTTCATGTTCTTAGTAGATTCATAGAACATACTTTTCAGAAAAAGTATATACTTAGAATATGCGTAATTACCATTGCGAATGTGCAGAGCATATACTGAGTATATACTACATTACAGTACTTAAACGTTCTATGTATATACTTAGAATGTACTACCGCACTTCTTTTCAGTATATACCAAGAACATACTTTTTAGAAGATTCTAAGGAGGTGCTATAAACCTTCTATTTATATACTTAGAATGTACTATCGCACATATTTTAAGTATATGGGAAGAATATTCCAAGGAAGTGCTATATACCTTCTAGTTACATACTTAGAATGTATTAGGGCACATATTTTTAGTATATGGGAAGAATATTCCAAGGAAGTGCTATATACCTTCTATGTATATACTTAGAATGTACTATCGCACATATTTTTAGTATATGGGAAGAATATTCCAAGGATGTGCTATATTTCTCAGAAGTATGTTTTCAACATCACCCAATCTCATCCTAGGTTCTACTAATATATTATATTTACATATTCTAATTGCATATGAGAATGTATAGTTATTGCATTCTACAATATTACGTAAAAAGTAAGTATAAAATGTATAAACTTTAGTTATATAGGTACCTATGTATAATAAATATTATATGGGTAAGTAGCCTATATATAAAATATAAGTAATATATTTAGTTATTATGTGCACATCAAAATAAAAATGCTGCTTATATAATTATATAATAGCCAAATATATAATATAATATGTATGTAAATTACTAAAATTTATAGGTATCTATATACATTATACATACTTTTACTTACTAGGTATTTAGGAAATATTGAAGTACCAATATGAATTTATTATTTTCAAGCTGCTTTTTATGTTCTTAAAATGTTTTAGTCCTTGTAGCTAGAAATACAGTCGCTTCTTCCTCATAGCGTAGACATAAATGCCTTAACTGTACTGGAAACTATTTTCATATTTTGCCTTTTTGTTACCTACCCCCTTCCCTTGTGCAGGTATAAAATATGCAATGCAAGGGTCAGAATAACAATGAATGGCCGTTTCCGGATTCCCGAAAATTATAGGTAAAAATATTTTTATGGTATAAACTCAAATCAAAATGGTGTATTAATTTCAATTGAAAACGAAACGAGAATTTCTCATTTTTCTTCAATAGAATTAAGTTTTAAACTTTTTTACCATACAATTAAAACGGTTTAAAAAAAATTATGAATTAGATAGTTCAGTAGTACCTACCAAAATACCTAAATTTGATTAATTATTCTTAACGCGAAGTTGATAATCTATAGGCTAACATAATTCTTCTTCCTATAGGTACATACAGTATATTCTTTTTAAGATATTTTAAAAGTATATACAAGTATGTGTTAAGCATATACTTTTGCATATACTTACGCATATACTAAGAATATTCGATTAAGGTATATTCTAAGAATAAACTTTTACGAACATTCCGAGATACTACGTACACGAATGTGCTCAGTATATTCGGTGCAAGAATATTCTTCGAAGCACATGCAAAGAACATGAAATTTAGAATGTTTTTCATGGTACATGCTATGCTTGTACTACGCATATACTAAAAAGGATATACTTCGACGAATGTTGGCAGGATATGCTTAGAACATGATGCGAACATCATTGTTATGTGGGCAAGTGCCTAGGAGACTATCGTCAACGTGATATTAGTGTTCAGGGACCCCAAAAACCCTGAGTAACCGGTTTACATTGATTTTGCATCCAATTTCCATAAAACTCCAGGAAACGTTGCTCATCCTGGGCACCAGGTGACTTGGAGACCATCGTCAACGTGATACTCGTGATTAGCGACCTCAAAAATCCCCGACTGGCGAAATTGAACTCATTTTCATTTATCATTTTTCATCACTTTGAAATACATTTTGCAAAATGTATTTCTCTTGTTCAATAATGCAATTTTCATTTCGTCATCATCACTTCTGTTCACAAAGTTGCCTAGGGCTCTTACAAATTGTATGAAAAAGTTTAATTGTGATGCATCCAACTGCTAAAATTTGATACGTTTATTGTTTCATTTAATGCTTTGTTTAAAAGTTGTGAAAATAAGAAAATATTCAAGTTTGTAAATAATGCATATACATACGTGCAGGGTTATTCTCTATATTTTGACCCCCTTCTAAACTGCTTTATTTACAGAACTAGAAAAAAAATGTAAAATACAAAAGTTATTTGATTTTTAAATTATGATTTTTTGACATAATATGTATCGTACTACTGACGTCATCCATCTGGGCGTGATAACGTAATCGACTATTTTTTAAAATGAGAATAGTAGCCCAGTAAATGAACGGGAAATTCGGCGATACCGTGTAATTTTCAGGGGCAACTCCGAATTGCATGAAAATTTGGATTTAGGTTCTACTTACCCTCCACTTCAAAGTTGAAATTGTGCCGTTAGTTGTTTTTACTTGGGGGGTGACAGTCACCCCTTCTCGGGGGTGAAAAAACATACGTTCAAGATAAGACTGGAAATGGATAAATTTAATAATTTTAAGCAACTTTTGTTATATAGAGTTTTTTACGTAAGTCGATACTTTTCGAGTTATTTGCCATTGAAAATGTTGATTTTTCGACAAAAAAACTATGTTTTCAGACGGTTTTTCGCAAATAACTCAAAAAATAAATATTTTATCGAAAAAAATATCCTTAGTAAAAGTGTAGCCTATAAAAAACCCAAAAAAATGGTGTATCGGTAAAGTCTATCAATCAAATAAAAACAAAGTTGTAGCTCATGAAAAATACGTTCTTATTCGTCTAATTCCAAATAGAAAATATTTAAAGGTGAAATCACCGAAATATTAAGCAATTTTCGGGAAAAACCCTTTTAAACTTTTTAAAGTGTTTATAAAAAGCTTTGTTTTAATTGTTAACAAAAGTTTTAGCATTAAAAATAAGCGAGTTACGCTCAAAATAAAGTTGGCCCTCTTTTTTTTTTGTAGAAAATCATGAAAATCTCGCCTTGTTTATCTCCCCAAATGAAATTAATCGCTACCGCTTTACAAACACTTTACTTAACTATCTATTTTTTATATGATCTGTCAGTCTCACCGGTTTAAAGTGTTTATTTTTGAAAGGGTTATAATTGAGAAAACTTGAATGGGTCACTAATTACGAGTGTATGCAAATTTTGAACAGCCATAGCTTAACCAATTTTTGTCTTACGGAGAAACAAAATGAAACTAGCATATTTATAATAGAAAACCTACATTTTTTTATTCTTTAAGATTTTTCTTATCACTAATACTTTTTAAGTTATTTTGAAAAAATGAAATTTTTCAAAAATTTTTAGAAATTATTTTTTACTATAAAACCAAATGTTTTTAAAAGTAAGCACTTCAAATCAATCAAGCTTACAGATCGTATAAACAATACACATACAGTTAAAATAGATGGTAAAGCCAAACGATTAATTTCAATTAGGGTGCTAAATAGAGGGAGGTTTTCACGATTCTTTTACCAAAAAAAGGGGCCAACTTTTTTTCAGTGTAACTCGTTTATTTTTGATGCTGTAAACTTTTGTAAAAAACAAATAATAAGCTTTTTTACTAAGCTACAACTTTGCTTCTACTCAATTTGTAGACTGAACTGATACACCATTTTTCTTCGGTTTTTATAGGCTACACTTTTGATAAAAATATTTTTTTCGGTAAAATATTTACTTTTTCAGTTATTTGGGAAAAACGGTCTGAAAACGTAGTTTTTTTGTCGAAAAGTCAACATTTTAAATCGCGAATAACTCGAACAGTATTGACTTACGTAAAAAACTTTATAGAACAAAAGGTGCTTAAAATAAGTCAATTTATCCATTTCCGGCCTTATTTTAAACACGCGTTTTTCACCCTCCGAGAAGGGGTAAATGTCACCCCCCAAGTAAAAGCAACCAACTGCACAAATTCAACTTTGAAGTGGAGGGTAAGTAAAACCTAAATCCAAATTTTCATGCAATTCGGAGTTGCCCCTGGAAATTACACTCCAAAACGGTCATTTATTGGGCTATAGGGGTCGTGTGCAAGCTCATTTCAAAGGTTATTCAATTCCCCATTCAGTAATATAAACATTAACAGAATTATTATACAGGGTGTTCAAAAATTTTTTTTTAATTAAATTAATTGACACAAAAAGAAGAATGTATAGAGAAATGTTTATTGAACAAATAAACATTACTTTTCACTTAAATTCAATGTTCAAGCTGCCACCCCGCTCCCTCTTGGCAGTTTGAACATTGAATTTAAGCAAAAAGCAATGTTCATTTGTGCAATAAACTTTTATTTCTGTTTTCCAACAGCAGTAGAAGATATTTTGAATTAAATAAATTACATACATTCTTCTTTTAGTCAATTAATTTAATTAAAAATTTTTTTTTGGACACCCTATATAAATAATTATCTTAATAAAATAATAAAAATGTGTACCATTTTTATTCGGCTGCAATACGAAGGAAAAACAATCTTACTTTTTAATTAGAATAAGGAGTGCAGCCAGTCCCTTTAACTGCAGTTTTCTGCTCTTATTGGAGCGTCATCAGAAGGAACGTAGGCACTGTTCTCCTTAATCCAATCAAACTGCATCGAAAGGTTTTCCCAAATATTGCAGCCAAAGTGATGGTAATGGGTGGCTAGCGCCATCTGGCCGTAAAAATACGAAGCAAGTTTTCAATCCTAATAGCAAATAATTAATATTGAAAAATATCAAAAATCACTAAAAGATTTTTAAATTGAAAACTTACTGGTACATCCCCATGTATACGCCTCCAAGACTTCTACAATTGGGGATGTACCAGTAAGTTTTCAATTTAAAAATCTTTTAGTGATTTTTGATATTTTTCAATATTAATTATTTGCTATTAGGATTGAAAACTTGCTTCGTATTTTTACGGCCAGATGGCGCTAGCCACCCATTACCATCACTTTGGCTGCAATATTTGGGAAAACCTTTCGATGCAGTTTGATTGGATTAAGGAGAACAGTGCCTACGTTCCTTCTGATGACGCTCCAATAAGAGCAGAAAACTGCAGTTAAAGGGACTGGCTGCACTCCTTATTCTAATTAAAAAGTAAGATTGTTTTTCCTTCCGCCGAATAAAAATGGTACACATTTTTATTATTTTATTTTCGTATTATTCAGTAGAGTAACTATGGTGCATCTTTCAGTTCCTAGCCGGCTGCAGACGGGGGATTTGAATTGCAAGGTTTAGAATTCCTTCCCTATCGTCTTTACTGCAGCATCCATATGACTTGCAAATTGTAGAAGTCTTGGAGGCGTATACATGGGGATGTACCAGTAAGTTTTCAATTTAAAAATCTTTTAGTGATTTTTGATATTTTTCAATATTAATTATTTGCTATTAGGATTGAAAACTTGCTTCGTATAATTATCTTAATGTTTGTATTACTGAATAGAGAATTAAATAACCTTTCAAATGAGGTAGCACACGACCCCTATTCTCATTTAAAAAATTAGTCGATTACGTCATCACGCCCAGATGGATGACGTCACTTGTACGATATATTTTATAATATGTCAAAAAATCATAATTTAAAAATCGAATAACTTTTGTATTTTACATTTTTTTCTAGTTCTGTAAATAAAGCAGTTTACAAGGGGGTCAAAATATAGTGAATATCCCTGTACATTTTAAATAAATTTCAATTTCTAAGATTGACCTTTCTTTATATAAGTCAAACACAATTGATGATATACTTACTATCTTCTGGAATTTCGATCCTGAAGGTAAGTTTATCTCCGATCCTGACTGTTTCGACTTCTCTTTGGCGGCTGTCCAAGATGCGGATCCTTGGTGGTGGGGCCTCTGGGGCGGAAGTGATACTTATCATCTCCGGATCCCTGAAATTTAAAATTAAATTGCTCAAATAAATCTTCGACAATTGTGATAAATGCGGAGGCATGGTTAGATAAAAGTCAAATGGAAATTTAGTGGTACCGACAAGGTGATTATAATACAGGGAATAGAGAAAAAAGTTAATTTAATTAATGTAGCTTTATAACAAAAATAATGGTTATCTGATTAAGACGGAAAATGAGACACATGAGTTTTATATCAGATAAATAAAAAAAAATCTGTTATAATTATACAAAAACACGAACTGTGAGGTATTCACATGTTATTCACTCCGGTTATGCATTAACACTCCATCTGCATTTATTAACAGTTCTATCCAAACGTTGTCTTTTTCACAACTAATAAAACATAACAATAAAATTAATAGTTTATCCGTGTAATAAATTAAAATAAAAATAAACCCTAATTCCGTTACACTTTTAAATTTCAATTTAACATCTTCTCTTATTCTAACTTACAAACAAAATATCTTACAAAGAATTGTTGGTTTTCTTTCTTTCTTTCTTTCTTTCTTTCTTTTTCTTTTGTTTAACATTATCTCTCCACCCTCAAGAACTATCCCGTTTAATTTATGTGTTAACCTACGCAGTATGTCCGCCCATCCAGTCCTTATTGACCTGATTATCCTGCTAGCATTATTGGGACTTGAAATCATGTTACTGATGACTTTACAAATCATCCCTTGCAACGGCATCATTATTTAATCACTTGTAGCGCTGACCTGAAGATGATCTGAATATTGTAGAGATCGAAACCGGTCGTCTAAGTGATAAATAAATGATTGTGAGTACGTATTTCTTTTACTTCATTTAAAATGAACTCACATATGCAACCCATTCAACATTTACTTGAAAAGAGTTTTCAAACTTCTGCGACCACAAATGAGACCATTAACCCTGCTGTCCTGTTCGGGTCTATTTGACCCAAAAAATAATTTATTTCTTATTTTACAAATTATTACGCGGCGTAACGATTTGGTGTTTGGTGACTTTGTTACCTAATATGAGGTCTTTCAATTGCATATGAGATAAACAATTAACTTTCTGATTTTTTTGATAAAAATGAAATTGTTACCTAGGGTACGTTCGGGTCAATATGACCCGCGTATTTAAACCTTTAAAAATTGCCTGTGTATGTGTGTTTAGTTGGCAGTATTCTAATTCTATATTGGCAGTACCTGTGTGTTTGTCAGCCGGATACGTCTGTAAATAAAAACAGGTTTCTGCAAGCTAGAACTTGTAAAATAAACTGTAGTATAGCTGGACGATGTTGCAAACCAAATTATAAATATGACCAACATGGACGGACACAATGTCTTTGGAATCAACTGGAAAGACATGAATAAAGTTGGTTTCCAAGCATACATTGGTCTTTTATTTTTAGCTCGAGTTTATAAGTTCCATGGTGAATCAACTTAAAGTTTATGGAATGAAGAAACGGGTCGTAGTATATTTCAATCAAAAATGTCGCTTGATTTTTACAAAAAGTTTTCAAGTAATACGTTTTGAGAACAAAACTACTGGACAAGATAGGAGACGTTTTGATAAACTTGCTGCAATCCGTGAAATTTATGAAACATAGGTAGAAAATGTACCAAAATTTTTTAACCCTGATGAAAATGTTACCGTCAATAAGCAACTAGTTGCCTTTAGAGGCCGCTCTCCTTTCAAATGGTAGAGGAAAGGATGCAAATATGGGCTACCCATTTTGTTTTTCTTTGTAAAAAAAGAATAAAAATTATATTTATTTCCAAAGGTACGTAACAATACCTACATTTAGTTACTTATAACCTGCCCAAAGTCCAAATTGATTAAAAAATATACAACTGTTTTAAATGTACAAATAATGAAAAATTGTACTTTTGCGCCGTTTGAATAATGATCCTAAATATGGGCTACCCCGAAAAATGTGTCTTAAATTTGTGTAAAGTGAGATAAATATGTGACAAATATATTTTAATATCTAAAATACAAAAAGTCCATTAAATAACTCATAGGCTAAAACTATTTGCAAAAGTCACACACATAGGTATTCTTCTTTTTCGGCCCCAGCGCACTCGTTATGTGCCCAAAAATGACACATGAAGCACTTGACCGATATTTCACCAAGATTATCCTCTGAAAAAAGAGCTTCGCAAAACATACACGTTACGTCAGCTGCGTCTTGTGGAGGCTGTGTAGAAGGAAACTCATTGTAATCGCTCTCATCATCTGCAGGCACATATTCCTCCTCATCCTCGCTACTAGAACCCGATTTCTTTTTTTGGTCCTTTGTGACTTTGGTAACCTGCTTACGTTTTCCTTTTTTTATTTCTTTTCCTTTCCGTTTTTCTTTGCCTTTTCCTACTTCGTTTTGCCTACATTGCTACATTGTTCTAAATATGGGCCACTAGCCCATATTGTCAACACGCTTGCTTTGCACAACAAAAGAAGTTATGTCTAAAAGCAGACAATTTGAAGAAAACTCATTAGCATATATCAAAGACTAATAATAGAGCTTCAACGTGACACAGATGTTTTTTTAAAATTCGTGTTTATTTTTAAATACTGGAATTTATCAACTTACCCGAAAAAGTTTTGACACTCACACCAACCGACAAACAATGATTATAAACTAGGAAATATCTACCACAGTGGCGCCATCGCTACGGTGATAGTTTAACTTCGTCAAATACCGTTTGCAATAGTCAAAATGTAGAGATCTGCAACGAATAGCTGTGAAACCCACCTAGCCCATATTACAAGACCAGCCCATATTTGCAGCCTTTCCTCTACATTCTAAGCAACCAACGAAATATGTCACAAAAGTTTAGATTTTATGTAATTATGAACAGTAAAACTTCTTATGCTCTGGAATTGCAGATCTATACAGGAATGCGTGCGATGTGTGATCTGAGTAGTGATTTGGAAGGCCACCATATTACGTGTAATAACTTTTTTACATCGTAAAATTTAGGACAATTTCTTCTAAAAAAAAGTAGATACAATGCCGGGGATTATAAGTAAAATAAACCGGAGCTTTCAGCAAAAATCGCGAATGAAGGAGTTCATAGCTTATCTTTTTTGCTTCACGCAAGATACCAATGTTGTTGACAATAATCCTAAAAATAATAAAAATGTTGTTCTTCTGAGTACTTTGCATCATGAATCGATGCATCATGCGTCACTTTCATCAAATGAAAAGCCTCAAATTATTTTAGATTACAATTCTAATAAGGGAGCAGTGGATACTCTAGATTAGCTTGTTGGCACGTATACATATGAGAAGAGATAAATCGCTGGCCAATGATTGTTTTTTATAATCTGCTGGACATTTCTACCTACAACGCGTTCGTGTTATGGGCATCAATAAATATCCAATGGAATACCAATAAACGAGCAAAACGGCGAATTTTTCTTGAGGAATTAGGAAAAAACTAATGAAACCAGTCATCATTTCCATAAAAAATATACCAATAACTAAAGGCTCTCACGAACTGGTAAAAAGGACACGAGCAGAAACAAGTAGACGAGATGGAAATGCTAGTGAACCATCTATGGACAATCTAACTCCGCCTGCTAAACGAGCACGCTGTAAACTTGCCCTAAAAACAATAATAAGACTTATTATTATTATGTTGTATATATCATAAACATATTTGTAAAATCCATTCTTTTTATTACTGTCGCAGTTGTAAACTGAATTAAGTTTTTGTAGATATTTGTTACCTACAAGGCTTTTTTTAAAGAAAACAATACCTTTTATTTTTGTTAATAAGGTTTAATTTACATTAACAACATAATTTTTCTTTAAATAACCATAATTTATTGTTAATAATGTTTTATTTATCACTATTAGCTTATTTTATTTCGATTAAGGAGCGTAAACCATAGTTGGGTCATATTGACCCGAACAGTACATTTGTGTAGTTAGCTCGAACGGGACAGCAGGGTTAAAAGGCATTTAATATAAACACAACACAAACACGACCAATGACGCATATACGAACAAAACGATCTTTGATCGAGTCAAGTTCGTATCAACTTCCAACTTCGTACCAAAATAATAAACAAAATTACCTCGGCGAGGTAATCATGTTGCTCCCACATTTTACAGCAGTTGCGGAGTCTACTTATTATACGTCATTGCTTAGTATATTATAAAACTTTTCAATTTACCCTGTAGATAAAAGAAACGTTGTTATTACAAATGGAAGTCCGCTAGGAGAATTAATACAAATGGAACTCCGCTAAGATAGTTCTTTAAAGAGTAAAAAATTAAAATCTCGACCGGATTCAAAGAAAATAAAAAGCAGAGCAACTGACCTGATTGGCATCATGCCGAATGTAATGTTCTTCGAAGACATATCGTAGGTGCATTTCACTTTGTAGATCTTATCTGCCTTGGTCATTACGACGCTGTGATGCTGTAGAACCACCGTGTTACTGTAGACGCCGATCTGAAAAAATGACAACGTTAATTCGTTTAGTTTAAAATATAAACGCTGAAAAAGGAAACATTGAATACGATTTTTTAACTATTTCGCTCATCCGGAAGAAAAGTGTGTTAACTAAAAAAAACACTTTTTTCAGGGGAGACAAAAATAGATTTTTTACATCTTAATTTAAACGTAACTTTTAAACGGTAACTGCTGAAATTTATTTATTAAAACAAAGAATATGGACAAGTGAATGTTTCTCATTATGTATCTAAGAGGCAAAACGATAAAATCTATGATAACTGATTTAACAACGAAAAAAGAGCAAAATTTTGAATTATGTCACTATTCTTTTAAAATACTAGTCACTTTTTTTTAATTAACGAAAAATACCTAGAATACTTCTCGAAATACAACGGTGTTTGTGATAAATAACGGTAAATTCACGTAGAATGTCAGAGCATAACCGAAAAGTGTGATTGGTTCGGAATAAATGGATTTTTACTGCCTGAAATGAAATTTTACCGCCAAAGGAATAATGAAACTACCGTCATCTTTCGAAGTTGGAAGTTAACATCTATGTGACATTTTTCCTGATAAAAGTATAGGATATTTGGAGTCAATTTGACTACTACAAGATAACTAGATTGATGCATTTTTTCAGTTATGTCACCTTTCTTCCGGATGAGCGATTTGTCACAACAGTTATGAATAGAGAATGGAATATACGCAACATAATTCAGAGCAAATAAATATGCCCATATAAATTATAAATACATGCACAAAATTGGCGCAAATATGTAAAGTTTTTAAAGAATATGCGTAATATATGCAAATATGCAGACGTTAATCATCGTCTTGTTTATAAAGGGCACCCCCGTTAAGATAGTCAAAATGCCGTTACTCCCTGAATTCATTTTTGTTTTTAATTTTTCTATATTCTATGTGATTAAAAAATAAGACTCAGTGCAATTTTAACCTTTCCCCTGTTCTTCCGCCAAAAATGTCATTTTTTAATTTATTATGTAATTATTTTATTTAATTCTATTTTTTTTAGGTGAGATGCTATCAATTTAAAAATAAAAAAAAATCACATGCATAATTGAGGCTTTTACAATACCTGTCTATTTTCTATAGACTAATACTTTCTATAGGCTGAGTTTAATATTTTTAAAATGTATTTTATTTTAAAGCATATACTTAACATTTTTTTGAAGATAGCTGCAGGTCTAATTATTTTAGGTCTATATCATACTAGTGACTAGTAGTGACGTCATCCATCTGGGCATCATGATGTAATCGATGATTTTTTTAAATGGGAATAGGGATCGTGTGATAGCTCATTTGAAATGTTATTCAATTCTCTGTTCAGTAATATAGACATTAACATAATTACAAATACAGGGAGTCCAAAAGTATTTTTGAATTAAATATTAATGGAGACAAAAATAAGAATTTATGTAATTAATTTAATTTAAACTACATTTTACTGCCACCAGAAAACAGGAAAAAATGTTTATTTAAAAAATAAAATAAAAAAATATGAAAAAAATTAAGAAACGCTTTTCTTTAGTTACCAGTGACTAAAATTAAAAATATTATAAAAAAATCAACTAAAAAGCAAAAAAATAAAAAAAATTGAAAAAATCATTGAAAATATATTCGTTAAAGAAAAGCGTGGCGCGTCTTCATCGAATAAACGGTTTTCGACCCACGCTTTTCTTTAACTAATGTGTTTTCAATGATTCTAAATTTTTTTTTTATTTTTTGCTTTTTAGTTGATTTTTTTATAATATTTTTAATTTTAGTCACCCGTAACTAAAGAAAAGCGTTTCTTAAAAATTTTTTTTTCATATTTTTTTATTTTTTACTTTTTAGTCTTACACTTTTCAAACATTAAAATATATCGTCATGTTTATTAAAATATGTATAAAACATATGATGTGCTAACATGAAAAGTGGTCGGAATCGGCAAAAAATTTGAAACTTTATTGTTTATTGTAAAAAGTGAAATTATGTGTATAGTCCTGTACAATAAATATATTATACACGGCTCACTAAAATAATTAGTTACGCCCCTGTACTACTGATTACTTAAAATTCAAGTAGTATTTATGTAACCTTTCTGGAAACTCCAGGTTATTGTTGAGACTCGCATTTGAACCCCTCGCCGGGGCAGATCGTAAAAAGCTTCCTAACGAGAATCATCTCTAATCTATCGACGCTCCCGCTATTCGTAAAAAGGCCGCATTTTACCGGCTTTTTTTGCTATCGTTTTATACCGCTCAGATAATTCAATCTGCTCAGTATTATCGACGATGATTTATTTAGCGTATTAGTGAGTGCCTTACAAATGAACCAAATGGATTATGGAATCCAATCAGAGCTCTGATGTGACACGTCATCAAGGAATAAAACTGTAAGTACTCTACATGTATGTGAACATAACTTATTAGTCGTGATACTGTATGCATTTTGAACCATATACCTCTCGTAGCAAATATTCTTTGTGCCATTTATGCAGATAATACTTTAAATTACATATGAAAAATCGTTATCTACTCTTAACCAGCTTACCTATGGGAATATACTCTATAACCGTACAATAAGTATAGGTTACTATTGTTAAGGATACTTTACGTATTGCCTAAACAGTTCTGTTCCATCGAGCCGTATCATATTAATTATTTATTAATTAAATCCTCAAGGTCCTTCGTATTTGCATATTTTGATAATCTCTATTCTGAGAATAACGGTTTTTCATTTATAGTGTCTTTCTGTTGCATTTGGAAATTTCCAAGCCACGCCGCCCCGGCACAAAAATAAAATATTCCTCTCTTTCTGCACTCAAATTCTCAGTATTTAACCCAGCACGTCTCTACAATAGCTGGTAGGTTGTTAAGCCCGGTCTACACGTGCAATTTCAGAAACTACTTGCTTTGTTCAAATAAAGGAGTCGTTTTGTTTGTATGAAAAAATATTTGCATATATTACATTATTTTATTTTCGTAAATATATTTTTCTGTTTATAGTATACAAAAAGTGTACTCATTTCTTGGCTGATAGTACGGGTGTTATAATTTTAACATTGTTTGTTCAACCTTTTGATTTAAATTAAATTTATAATTTTGAATCCGATTAAGCCTGGTTCACAGGTTACAAAAATTATTAAAAATAATTTTGTTTTCTTGCATAAATTGTAAGTTTTTGCTACATTTAGCTTCGCTTAAGCTCATTTTACACTTCTAGAAAACTATAGAAAATAAATAATTGTTTTTTCCTTCAATTTAATTAATTTAAATACATGTTAAGGGTGTCTCACACTTGCTGAAAAATACCCATTTTGGAAAATTGCATATATTTTGAAATTTTATAGTTTTGCATTTCATATACTAATCTGCGCTCATACAGGGTGATACTATTAAGCCAATCTCACACTATTAAACGTGTAATATATAATATATTGTACATATTCTCTCATTTTCGCATCGATTTATAGGTTTAGACATTTGCAAATAATCTATCTAATCTCACATTCTCGCAACATGGCTGACCGATCAAAATATAACCGACAGAGGCTCACCGCAAAACTTGATATAACCAAGTTGGCTGATTCGGTTCCCACAACTCTTAATTCTCTAAACAAATATAAAATTCGTGAAATAATTTCACAACTCAAACATTCTTACGGACTTTTCCGCGATGCTCAAAATGTGCTGGAGACGATCCCCGAGGAACCTACCCCCTCTACTGATTCCTCTGTGGTTTTTGATAAATATTTGGATACAATTTCTCTATTGGAAGAAAGGTTAGAGGTCATTGAAAGTTCTAATGTGACTGCTACCCCCTCCCTCCAATTTGACCCTAATTCTTCTCTAACCTCACAGTCTATGGCTAGGCAACGAACAGTAAACCTCCCTCGTATTCAGTTAAAACCATTTAGTGGCTTAGTTACTGAATACAATTCATTCATTGAGACCTTTGATACAATAATAGGATCTGATACTACATTAAGTGATCTGGAAAAACTCATTTACCTCAAAAGTTTTCTAACTTCCGAGCCTTTGACGCTTCTCGAGCATATCCCACTCACAGGTGACAATTACAAAATAGCCCGGGATAACCTGACACAAAGGTACGCCAACTCTAAATCGCTTATCAAAACTCTCATCTCTCAAATTCTTGATGCGCCTCCTATTTCTGGAAACGCAAATCACTCACAATTAAGAAATTTTCATACGGTCATGTCAAATAATTTCAAGGCCCTATTGAACTTGAATAGGCCCCCTTCAGATCTCTTGCATTTACTTCTCATACATATCGCTACTCAGAAACTCGACGCACCTACCATTAGGGCTCTTGAGTTCCAATCCGGTGGTAGCCAAGCTACCCCTGATTTTGTCCATTTTCTAGGGGAAATCGAGACACGCGTTGTTCATCTTGAGAATATTCAATCTCAATCAAAACCAAAATCGACTACTACTTCCAGACACTCTTTACACCTAGCCTCAGACACTTCTACCAGTAACCTTTCGCCTCGCTTAGGTCCTAAGAAATGTTCCTATTGCAACGACTCTCACTCGATCTACTCTTGTCCTCAGTTCAAGCAGTTGAATTCTAAAGAACGTTTTAGTTTTGTCAAACAAAATAAATTTTGTATTAATTGTCTTGGGTCTCACATGCTCGATCAGTGTAAATCCAAATTCTCTTGCATAGTTTGTAAATCTCGTCATCACACGTTGCTCCATTTCGACAAAACGGGTCATAGTAACCCTTCCGCGGCTGTTGGCCAACACAACTCAAATAATCATAATAAAACCGCTATCTCAAATAACTCCCATACACAGGGTAATTCACAACAGGGGCCCTCACATGTTAGAGCTCCTGAAACGGAAGTTAATCTTCAAAATTCGACTCCACATTCAATGGCTCTATCTGCAGCCTCGCTTGATAATCATTTGGTGTTATTAAGCACACTCCAGGTCTATCTTGTCGCTCCTAGCGGCAAGAGGGTCTTCGCAAAGGCACTCTTAGACTCGGCCTCACAGGTTTCATTTATTAGTGCTGACCTCGTAAAGGAACTGTCACTCACCACTAGAGATGGAAAATTACGGATCAATGGAATTAACTCCACCTCATCCTCGTCTCAATCTATTGTAGATACAACAATTTTCGCTGTCGCTAACGACGTTCCTTTTGACATCTCGTGCTCTGTACTCCCAAAGATAACAAATCCGCTTCCTCAAATTTCTATTTCGGCGAGCAAACTAAACATACCCTCAGAGATACCATTAGGTGATCCGATGTTCCATGTAACATCCCCAATTGGTATCCTGCTCGGTGCAGACCTGTATAACGATATCATTCAACCTGAAATAATTCGTTTGGGAAAAGGTCTTCCCGTTCTTCAACGCACTCTACTCGGGTACACGATATCAGGGTCAGTTCCAGACTTTGCTCTTAAGTCGAAAAATACTAAAAAGGCTTTGGAATTTTATTCAAACTCTCTCGTTACTTGTTGTTCTCATAACACTCCTTCCGCCGTAAATGAGCCGGTAGTGTCCAACGAGGAACTATCCGATCATTTACAAAAATTCTGGGAGCTGGAAGAAGCCGCTCCTCAGAACACCGATCTCATTAATGATCACCCCGCTGAAATTAATTTTGTAAAACATGTTAATGTTCTCCCCAATGGACGATATGAGTCCACACTCAATCTCAAACTCCCTATCGAAGGTATAGACATGGGAAATTCGTTTCTCTCGGCAAAAAGACGTTTTCTCAGTCTCGAGAAACGTTTTCAACTCAACCCTGATTTATTGGAAAAATATCAGGACATTATATCGGAATATCTCAATAACGGACAAATAATTCAAGTGCCGTTAAAAATGCTAAATGACTCAGGTAAACCTAATTACTTTCTCCCTCACTTTCCCGTTTTCAAATCCAACTCTACTACTTCCACTCGTATAGTTTTCGATCCAAACAATAAATCGTCTACGGGAATCTCCCTCAGTGACGTCATAGACAAAGGTTATGTCGTCCAACATGAACTTTTTGACATTCTCGCTAAGTTTCGTCAGTTTAAATTCGCACTAGTAGGCGACATCAAGGCTATGTTCCTACAAATCGCCATTTGTCCCACTGAAACATTTCTGTTAAATTTTCTCTTTAGGGACAATATTCAGCAGCCTTTACGGTGCTATCAATTTCAAAGATTACCCTTCGGGCTCCCAAGTAGCCCATTTATCGCTCAAAGAGTTATCAAGCACATCGCTGACAACAACAAACATACCCACGAACTTGCTACTAGTGTTCTGCAAGAATCTATCTATATGGATGACCTGATCAGCGGTGCTGACAGTCTTCATGAATTAAGTTGTCTTTTCGAACAATTAACTTCTTTGCTAGAAACCCATGGTTTCCTCCTCCACAAGTGGAACTGCAGTTCTTCAGAATTTCTGTCTCAACACAATTTAAATCCCGTCTCTGAAGTCAGTCTTAACTTCACGGGATCTGATAAAGTCTTAGGCATATTCTGGGATTCAGAACGCGACCACTTTTCGTTTAAAACTCCTATCTTCAAATTGGCTAATGTTGTTACTAAACGTACTATTCTCTCCTACATTGCTACTTTGTATGACCCGCTAGGATGGTTATCCCCTGTCCTTGTGAACGCTAAGCTCTTGATACAGGAAATATGGTCCCAGAAATTGGACTGGGATCAACCCATTGACTCACCCATCATTATGAAAAATTGGCAAAACCTCTTATCGACATTCAAAACTATAGAAGAGGTCAAGGTACCTCGATGCTTACTTTTACAAAAGAAAGTTGTTGATGTTCAATTAATTATTTTCACCGACGCATCGGAAAAAATATACAGCACTTGTGTGTATCTCAAAGCGACATACTCAGACTTTTCTGTATCGTCGCGGCTTATCGCTTCTAAAAACAAAATTTCTCCGCTAAAAAATAAACTCACCATCCCCAAATTGGAACTTTGTGGAATAGTGTTGGGAGTCACTCTGGCTCATAGACTTTTTCACATCTTCAAGAAAAATTTGAGTATATCTTCATCTCATCTCTTTGCTGACTCTACAATTGCCTTGTCTTGGATACTTTCTAAAAAACACATTTGGAACATTTTTGTACAAAACAGAATTCAAAAGGTCAATTCCTTGTTGGAAACTTTTCCTTGTGATTTCCATTTCGTCAGAAGTCACGAAAACATCGCTGACCCCGCTTCCAGAGGGATAAATGTCTTTGATAATCCCCAGACCACCGAAGACTGGTTATGCGGACCTAGCTTTATTAGAGACAATCCCATCGATTTTTCTCTTCATCAAATTCCTCATTTTCAGGATGATCTTCCTGAATTAAGGAAGTTAGTTGTCTCAAACATAGCAACAAATCACGAACTCAACGACACCTTTGAAAATCTATTCGCTAAATCTTCTTCTTTTCGTAAAATTCAAAGAATTGTCGCTTATCTTTTTAGATTCATCAGTAATATTAAAAAGAAAATAAATAACTCTCCACGAGATACGGATATATTGACGCCACCCGAAATGGAGATCGCTGATCACGCGATCATCAGGTATATCCAAAGTATCTACTTTAAAAAAGAGATTCTTGAATTGAAAAATGCTAAACTCGTGACCAATAAAGCCATTCGTAAACTCAACCCCTTCCTACAACATAATGATGGGCTGATTCGTGTGGGAGGACGTCTCCGACACGCCCCCATATCGTATAATCAAAAACACCCCATTCTACTTCCTTCTAAATGTCGAGTTGTAGAACTAATCTTGACTCAAGCTCATCATAAGTTATTACATTCAGGCGCGCAAACAGTACTTTCGTATGTCAAAATGAAGTACTGGCCAATTGACGGATTAAGACAGATTAAACGCTTAATTCGTAAGTGTGTAAACTGTTTCCGATTCATGACACCCAATTCTGTTCAACAGATGGCAGATATGCATCCCGATCGTGTACTCCCCACTAGACCCTTCCAAGTCGTCTCAGTGGACTATGGGGGGTTCTTCTTAATTAAGTCCTCACATTTGAGGAAGGCACCGCTTTACAAAGCATACGTAGCCTATTTCATTTGCATGAGCACTAAATGTGTTCATATCGAACTCGTCACAGGATTAAGCGCAGAAGCCTATATTCTTACTCTGAAAAGGTTTATTGCCAGAAGATCCACGCCCAGTATTATTTGGAGCGACAATGCCACAAATTTCCATGGGGCAAAAAATGAAATGCGCGAATTCTATGATTTTTTCTTAAATCAAAATAATTCGGAACAGATTAAGGAATTCTGTACTCAAAACTCCATAACTTTCAAGATGGGTGTTCCCCGCAACCCCCATCAATTCGGCCTCCATGAGGTAGGAATAAAGAGTGTGAAGTATCACCTCTATCGAATTATAGGAAATTCCCACTTCACCTTTGAAGTGTTTAACACAGTATTATGCCAAATCGAGGCTATTCTAAATTCGAGACCCATCACTAGGATGTCGTCTGACGCCAATGACTTCGCTTTCCTATCTCCAGCTCACTTCTTAGTTCAAAGAAGTTTAACCGCGCCCCCTGAACCAAGTGTTTCAGAGATACCTGAAAATAGGTTGAATCTTTTTCAGCGTATTAGTAAAATTCAACAGCAATTTTGGAAATTGTGGAAAAAAGACTATCTTTGCCTCCTGCAGCAAAGAAATAAATGGACCGACCCTACTGACCCTGTCAAGATCGGGGATTTGGTTCTGTTGAAGGAGGATGGTACTCCTCCACTCTTATGGCCAACTGCCAGGGTAATAGATGTATTGCCTGGTAAGGATGGTCTAGTTCGTACTGTCAAGATTCACACTACTCACGGTGATTTTCTTCGTGGTATTACGAAAATCGCTGTGATTCCCCTGGAAGATTAAAATCTATCCCTAGGGGGAAAACTTATCGTTTTCCTCCATTTTATCGTTGTTACCCCTTGTGTATATAAACTCTAATTTCTTCAAACATTTCTTATCGTTGTGCACATCTTTGCCAATCCCCTCTCTTCGAGGTGATATAGGCCATCTCTCTCGCCTGTCGCCCCCGGCAATATGTACAATAAATATATTATACACGGCTCACTAAAATAATTAGTTACGCCCCTGTACTACTGATTACTTAAAATTCAAGTAGTATTTATGTAACCTTTCTGGAAACTCCAGGTTATTGTTGAGACTCGCATTTGAACCCCTCGCCGGGGCAGATCGTAAAAAGCTTCCTAACGAGAATCATCTCTAATCTATCGACGCTCCCGCTATTCGTAAAAAGGCCGCATTTTACCGGCTTTTTTTGCTATCGTTTTATACCGCTCAGATAATTCAATCTGCTCAGTATTATCGACGATGATTTATTTAGCGTATTAGTGAGTGCCTTACAAATGAACCAAATGGATTATGGAATTCAATCAGAGCTCTGATGTGACACGTCATCAAGGAATAAAACTGTAAGTACTCTACATGTATGTGAACATAACTTATTAGTCGTGATACTGTATGCATTTTGAACCATATACCTCTCGTAGCAAATATTCTTTGTGCCATTTATGCAGATAATACTTTAAATTACATATGAAAAATCGTTATCTACTCTTAACCAGCTTACCTATGGGAATATACTCTATAACCGTACAATAAGTATAGGTTACTATTGTTAAGGATACTTTACGTATTGCCTAAACAAGTCCATTCTTTCACGGTTTTTGCTCTAAATTTTAAAGAACTGCTTGGATTGACATGAAATTTGGCATACGCATAGCTTACGTGTCAAAGAAAAAAAGTGATATTGTGCCGACGTGTGCTTTTGCCCTGGGGGTGACTTTCACCCCCTCTTTAGGGTGAAAAAATATATGTCCAAAACAACTCCGGAAATGGGTAAACCGACTAATTTTAAGTAACTTTTGTTCTATAGAGCTTTTTCGCCAAGTCAACACTTTTCGAGTTATTTGCGAGTGAATATGTTCATTTTTCAACAAAATAACCACATTTTTAGACGGTTTTTCGCAAATAACTCAAAAAGTAAGTATTTTGTCGAAAAAATCGTTCTTAGGAAAAATATAGCCTATAAAAAAGTAAAAAAATGGTGTACGAGTTAGGTCTCTGGATCTCGTAGAACCAGAGTTATAGCCAATGAAATATAGATTCATATTCACCAAATTTCAAATAGAATATTTCGACGTGAAATATCCAAAAAATTAAGAACTTTTTGGGGAAAACCCATTTTAACTTTTTTAAAGTGTTTAAAAAAAACTTTATTTCTGTTTTTACGAAAAGTTTCTAGCATTAAATTTAAGCAAGTTACGCTCAAAATAAAGTTGGTCCCTTTTGTTTTTGCAAAAAAAAATCGGGAAGACCACCCCCTAATTAGCAACTTAAATGAAATTAATCGTTGCCGCTCCATAAATTATTTTACTTATATTGTGTTTATATGATCTGTAAGTTTCATCGATTCAAAGTGTTTATTTTTGAAAAAATTTGGGTTCAAAGTAAAATTTTTAAAAATTTAAATTTTGAAAAATATGCTTTTTTTCAAAATAACTTAAAAATTGTTGAGATACCAAAAGTCTCGAAATACAAAAAAAGTCAGATTTGCTTTTCTGAATATCATGTATTTTTTTGTTTTTCTGTTAGACAAAAATTTATCAAGATTTGGTGTTTCTAAATTTGCATACATTCGTGATCAGTGACTCGTTCAACCCCTTTTAACTACAGCCGTTTCAATAATAAGAACTTTGAACCGATGAAACTTACAGATCATATAAACAATATATACACGAATCAAGAAACTTGTGAAGTCGTTACGATTAAGTTCATTTAAGATACTAATTAGGGGGTGATTTTCTCGATTTTTTTACCAAAACCAAAAGGGACTAACTTTATTTTGAGCGTAACTTGTTTAATTTTGATACTAGATTTTTTTTTTACAAAACAAAAATGAAGCTTTTTTTAAACACTTTAAATAAGTTTAAATGAGTTTTCCCCGAAATGTGCTTCATTTTTGGTTATTTCACGTTAAAGTATTCCACATGGAATTTGACGAATATGAACCTATATTTCATTAGCTATAACTCTGCTTCTACTAAATAAAAAAACGTGATATATTCACTATTTTTTTAAATTTTTTATAGGCTATATTTTTGCTAAGAATGCTTTTTCGACAAAATACTTACAATTTGAATTATTTGCGAGAAACCGTCTAAAAGCGTGGTTATTTTGTTAAAAAAATGAACATATTTACTGCCAAATAACTCGAAAAGTATTGACTTAGTGAAAGAACTCTATAGAACAAAAGTTACTTTAAATTAGCCAGTTTACCCATTTCCTGACTTTGTTTGGACGAATATTTTTTAACTCCCAAGAGGGGGTGAAAACCACCCCCAGGGCAAAAGCACATATCGGCACAATATCACTTTTTTTCTTTGACTTGTTAGCTGTGTGTATGCCAAATTTCATGTCAATCCAAGCGGTTCTTTAAAATTTAAAGGTTTTGCAATATTTTACCGTTAATGAATGGACTAATAGTTCATATCATTAGGTACAATCCGTAAAAGTTTCAAGTTTTTACATTGCAAAAAACAAGAGAATTTAAGCATTTTCCATTAAAATCGTTTTTTTATTTAAACAATTAATAAACATAAAAAAATTTTTTTATTGACTATTCGTGTATTGTTCCCGCGAATGCCTATGTCTGCAAATTTTCATTCATTTGCATTGGAGAAAAGACAGTCAAATTAACGTCCAAAGATTTGACGCAAACTATTGAACTAAATAAAAACGTTTAATAAATTAAAATAAATTAAAAAGAAATAAAAATTTTTTGGACACCTTGTATTATGATAATGTTTATACCATTGAATAGAGAATTGAATAATCTTTCAAATCAGCTATCAAACGACCCCTATTTTCATTTAAAAAATCGATTACATCATCATGCCCAGATGGATGACGTCATTAGTATGATATATATATGCCAAATAAAAGTCGACCTGTTTCGGGATTTATTTCCAAAATCTTCCATTCACCAAAAAATGAATTTATTCCAACCTTGTGCTCACTATACAGGATGTTTGGTAAAGAATGGGCCATAGCTTACCCTTAGATTCCTACGCTTAAAATAGGTCGACTTAAGCTAACTTACCTTAGTACGAAAGTTGATAATAACCCAAAATACAGGGTGTTAATGATAAACTTTTATTTTATTTATTCTTGAATATTTCCTGACAGGCATGGAATAACAACACGAAGTTTGGTAAGCGAGGGTTTTTTGGGACTAGAAATCTAAATTCGCCACCAAAAATGATGTATTACCCAGAGGTCATCACATACGTATTTCAGCGCTCATTTAATACGTTCAATTTTTTTTATCCCCCACTCTACATACTTTTTGAATCACAACTTTTATTATCTTAATATTTTTACTAAAAAAAGATATACTACATTAATCTCGGTAAACTCAACTGTTTTCGAGATACACGCATTTTAAGTTTGCGATACAACATAATTTTTTGCATATCATTGTAGTTACACCCGAAAAATAACTTAAAACCATAATAATTGTGCCAGTTCTCATATTAATTTATGTCATTGCGCAAATTTCTTCAAATGGAATTTGCGATAAATTTTTGGAAATTTTTATGGTTTAAGTTACTTTTCGGGTGTAATTACAATGATATCACGCAAAAAATTATGTTGCCTTGCAGATTTAAAATGAATGTAGAGATGAATGTAGTATACATTTTTTAAGGAAAAATATTAAGAGAATAAAAGTTTTGATTCAAAAAGTACGTAGAGTGGGTAATTAAAAAATTACCTATTAAATAAGCGCTGAAAGGCGTATGTGGCGCCCTCTGGGTAATACATAATTTTTGGTGGCGAATTTAGATTTCTCGTCCCAAAAAACACCCGGTTACCAAATTTTGTGTTATTATCCCATGTCTTTTAGGAAATATTCAAGAATAAATAAAATAAAAGTTTAACTTTGACACCCTGTATTTCGGTTATTATCAACTTTCGTACTAAGGTAACTTAGCTTAAATCGACCTATTTTAACCTCAGGAATCTGAGGTTAAGCTATGTCCCATTCTTTGCCATACACCCTGTATATGCAATCTCTTATAAAAATATGAAATTTTTGTAAAGTACGCCAGATATGCAGAAAATGCAGTTTGCATAGATTCCAATCTCTATTTATAACTACATTCAAGTCTTCTTGAAAAATTATACCTATTGCTTGAAAGTTATATTATATTTTCCGCTGAATTATAAACATTGTCCAATATCCAGGCACTAACATTTGTTATGAAATCTTGTGCAACTTACCACTGATTGAGTATTGCAGTCTTGTCCGGTCATCGTAAGGTCCAATCGGAAGAGATCGCTGTTGGCGACGTCCACGTTGCAAGTCTCAGACCTACCCAGAGCATAAATCCTGCCGTTGAAAGGCTTATTAGTTCTTACTTGGACGGCGATCTTGGTGTCTTTGCAGTTAACCGAGACTGAAAGTTAAAATGGATGATTTTATGAGTGTCAGAAAGGCAGACCAGGGACGAACTCATACCAAATCAGATTTAGTACAGTGTTTCTTGTTTTACGCTTCTATGGTATGATTATCTGTTACAAAATACATTTGATAATTTTGGCTTTCTAATACACCCACTAGTACGAAAAAACGGGCACCCTTATAATTGCTAACGAAATTGCCCTGATCTTTTTTGGTTCTTTTTACAAACAATGGTAAACAATGAACACAGTTTAGCATAAATGCGTAAGATAGTACTTAAGGCGATACAGTAGCGATCAACAGGTAGCAACAAACGCGGTCCAAGATTGCGAAAGTTCTACGAACTTTCAAAAGTGAGGCAACAGTGCGTCGGTAATTCGACACTGACAGTGACGTTTATACTATCAAAAACAATAATTTTTATACACATAGGCGCGAAATGTTGCCAAGACAGTGACGTTCGATTTCTTGTTATAAAAAAATCGATTTTTAGTAGTTCCAAGAGTACACAAAATCTAGGCATGGGATAAAAAGTTTATTTGAAGAAAGTGTATTTTTTGTCTTTCTTAATGGCGGCACAGGCTCCTTTTTTCAATATTTTATTTAATTATAGAATAATTTCCACATACTAACACATTTCTGAAATTGGGATCTGTACCGCCATTCTTTATTATACTACGAATATATGTGCCAAATGTCTCGACAAAATATTCAAAATTAGAGCCGTAGTAATCTTGGAACGAGTTTGTTGCTACCTGTTGATCGCTACCGTTTCCTCTTAACGAGATTTTTTTAAATTGAAATTTTCCAGAGATTGTTAGAAAATTTCAACCATATTGAAGTTACAATCTTACCCTTATTTCAGTGTTACAAAGAAGCTGGGCACTTCCAATTGATTTTATTATGAGATTTCTGTTTCCTAATGAGAAAAGTATTTAATTATTATCGTGTTTATGTCCATCCTTGTCAATTTCAAGATGTCTTTGAGTGCAAAATTGTTCCAACGATTGTTTGGTTTTATTCAGGATAGAAGAAGTCAAGCTTACGTAGCTACAGATCCGGTGTTTGACGTAGTACAGTGCAATATGTATTTGCTCGTGCAAAAAAAGAAGAAGCTGCACAAGGGGTGTCAAAAAACTAATAAATAGTAACAATATTGTAACATTTTACAACCTTGTACCTGTCCCTTCAAAGCTAGTATTTATCCATATACCCGCCAACTATTTTAGCTACAACCAAGTAGCATCGAAACTATAAGTTGCCCAAAATACCTGTCTGTCTGTCCAACTAATGTCTGTGACCTTATCAACTAGACAGTAAGTGATAGTGCCAAGTAGTAAAATAATATCAGCTGTATCAACTGTAAGTACAACGATAATCCTATTTACATCTTATTCATTTACCTCTCGTCGAGTTCGTCTTGTTGCCATTACGTCGAAACGGTTTGCTGTTCTATCAAAAACTCTAGGCGGAATAAACTGTTTCACAAACTCATAATTTAAACTTATAATATTAATCTGATATCTCTTATTCATTCTTCGATTAATTTAACTCTTCAATATACCTATTTTTTGTTATTTTATAAACATTGTGTTTTTAATTACGTACCATCATCTCCTTATCCCTCGAAAAGATTACTCCTTGCAGGTGTTGGATTTCCAGCTGGTCCTTCGACAAGTAAAAAGAAGAAGAAGTTCCCAAAATCTGTGTGCGAGAATCGACCAGAGAACCAACCGAGTTCGCTACGGCGAGCTCCTTAATCGGACAGTAATGGCCTTACAAGAAACCAAGCAGCTAGGAAATACGAGTAAGATAGTGAAAGTTGGAAAAAGTATTCTTTTTAAAAGCGGCGGGCCAAATACATACTTAGGGATGAGTTTTATGGTATCAGAGAGAATATGCCGAGTAGTAAGTGACCTTCAAGCAATATTAGAAAGACTGTGATATTTAAGCTTGCGCGGGAAATATAGAAAAATCATCATAATTAACGCATATGATCCTATAGAAGAGAATGACATGAAAATAAAAAATCAAAAAGTAAGAGACCAAGTTCTCATTGAAACGAAACAACATAGATCCGTGACTGATTGTAGAATAATTCTTAAACAACTAGGAAAAGGAAAATAACGGAAAAAATACCAAGTAGACCACCACTAAGATAAAGAGGTAGTAAAAAGAACAGAAAAAGAAATTACAAAGGAGATTGCAAATAATCGCTATGGGGAATTTAGAGAAAAAATGGGAACAAATACAAACCCCATGATACAAGTGAAAAACCTTAGCATTGGGAAAGAAGAAAAATAAAAGAGAGAACACTGGTTTGGAGAGGACCAAAAGAATCGTAACCCAGAGCATCAACGCAAAAATGAAAAATATTAGAACTAACAGGTTAAAAAAAGTAAAGAACATTATAAAACCAAAAGAAGATAAACTAAACGATTATGCAGGTAAAAGAAGAGAAAATTACTTAGAAAACAACTATTAATAAGACAATAACTACGTCATATAAGAAGTTAGAAATTTTTAGTAAGGAGTAAAAAAGGCACGAGTGACACAAAATAAAAGTACACTGTTTTGCAGACATAAGTGTGTATAAGAAAGTAAACGGGAGAAGAGGTGGCTATCACCTTATCTAAGACAGTTGTTATCGTTGTAAAATAGGATATAAAAAATACAGAAAACCGATCTTTCCTTTTTTCGGTTTCGAATTTACGAGACTAAATATTAAACTTATAATGTAGTTTAATATTGACACATAAGTAACAAATTGTAATATTATTATAATAACCATGTTTCACTAATTGACAAATTCTTTAATATATTTACTTTTGATTGAGACTGGCTGAATGACTATAGCCCAAGCCAAAAAAATATTTACACATTTAAAAGATTTATTTACATTGATTTATTTCACATCATTGTTTTATCGTCCGGTCCTGTGTAGTACTACAGTATTATTCCGTAATCTAGTTAGTTGATCTGGCGATGTTTTTATACGCAATTTATTGACAATAGCAAACGTAACGATCAAACAACCTTTAACGACGAACGACGGACTCAGTTCTCTATTTTTCGATACCGCCAACTGTCTCTGCCCCAGCTCAAAGTCGTTTAGCTTTTGCCGTTCGGCATCTTTAACATCTTAAATACCACTTTACGAAGGTGGATGGAAATCATGAATCCATTGACATTGAATCCGAGAGAAGGAAGTCGTAAAGTAGGCTCTGCTGGCCAACGATTCACCTGGCGAGATTATTTAAACAAAAAATATTTGTATAGTATACATCAACAGGTATTTTAATAGAAACGTTTATATGCGATGAAGCAAATAAAATGATGGCGAGTTTTTGTTAGGAGGAAACAGAAATTGTTGAAAAAAAGTGAAAGACGAGTTCAGTGGAATTTGTAGCCAAGCCATTATTTGTAAATTCCAATATTTATATTAAAAAATATCAGTGTAGGTATATTCACATTTTTTTTCCTCCACAATCATAATTGCAAAAATTAGCTACTATATACATGAAATATATTCAATAATACGATATTTCCAAGCTGTTATTTAATGTCGAATCGGATGTAATTTTCAAACAGGCTTTTCAAGATAAAGACTAGAGTGAAAATCAATGCGATACTTAGTATCTACAGTCCAATTTTCATTATTTTCCACTAAATAAACCTAAATTAAAATATCGCTTGGGTGCTGCTATATAATTTCCCTGTAGAACTATTCATTCCTCTGTCATCGGTGGTTTTTGTTTGCAAATATAGTAAACAGTCCCTCAAAGAAAATGCCGAAAATATGCCGATAGTTAGGTAAATGACAGATCCGTGTGAAAATATTTCCAAAGAAATCTCTGACCGCTCAAGGAATATCTCTCGATCTAATTTCATTTTTCCGCTGTACAAGATGTAGTGGAGGTCGACTAGTATGTTTTCGGAGACCCCTGTCAAAGGGTAATATATTTTTAATAACTTTCGAATTTTACATTTTTATCTTTTGTTTCCTTCGCCTATTTTTACTTTGTTTGTTTTCTTATCTACTTAGGGCCCAAGTAAAATCTAATCTTGGTCCAGAGTACGGAATATTATGTAGAGCTAATATCTATATAATTTTCGATTTAGATAAGTACTTACCATCGTAACAGGTTCCAGTTTTATCACAGTTAACGTCAGTTCTCGTCAAGTTGTTAAGGGTAGAATCTTCTGTTGTTTCGAAAACTACCGGTAAGGTACCGTCCGATGCTCCTCCCGTGGTAGCTGCTGCTTCTGAAAAAAAAAACCATATTTGCTCAGTTGCACGATGCCGGTAAAAGGTGATTTTACAATTTATGTTTTCGTGAATCACTGAATACACTTTTAAATCATAAATTATTACTACAAAAATTTGAAATAAGAACCAATAATGTAAATGATTGAATTTGCGATGTACATCAGTATACAGGGTGTAACAAATACAGGTCATAAATTAAATCACATATTCTGGGACCAAAAATAGTTCGATTGAACCTAACTTACCTTAGTACAAATGTGCACATAAAAAAAAGTTATAGCCCCTTGAAGTTACAAAATAAAAATCGATTTTTGCCAATATATTGAAAACTATCAGAGATTTTTTATTGAAAATAGACATGTGGCATTCTTATGACAGGAACATCTTAAAAGAAAATTAAAGTGAAATTTGTGCACACCATAAACATTTTATGGGGGTTGTGTTCCCTTAAACCCCCCAAATATTTGTGTACGTTCCAATTAAATTATTATTGTGGTACCATTAGTTAAACAAAATGTCTGTAAAACTTTTTTGTCTCTTTGTAATTTTTCGATAACTCAGTTTTTATCGAGATATTTTGAACATTTGTAAAATCCAACACAAATTTTTACATGGTAAGCAAGATTATAGAGACCTGGTAATAATAATGAAAATTTATTGTGAATTTACATTTTTTAAGTACCTATATTTTGAAACGTAATAATATATCGATAAAAAATCTTTCATCTAAAAAGTATTAAGAGGCAAAAAAGTTTTAAAAACATTGTGTTTAACTAATGGTACCGCAGTAATAATTTAATTAGAACGTACACAAAAGTTTGGGGGGGGGGGGGAACAAAACCTCCATAAAATTTTTAGGGGGTGTACAAATTTCAATGTTATTATTTTTTGAGACGTCCCTACCATAAGAATACCACATGTCAATTTTCAATAAAAAATCTCTAATAATTTTCGATATATTGGAAAAATCGATTTTCATGTTGTAACTTCAAAGGGCTGTAACATTTTTATGTGCACATTAAATTTTTGGTTCCAGAATATGTGATTTAATTTATGACCTGCACTTTTGTTACTTGATCAGTGGAAAAGTGTTGAAAGAATTACCTCGCAAATGCATAAAACTTATAACGTTTATATTCAATGCCATATTAAACTTAGGTTACTTTCCTGATAAATGCAAAGTGTCTCAGATAATAACCATTCTAAAACCAGGGAAACCTCAAGAAGAAACTACATCGTACAGGGCAATTAATTACATTGCCAATCACGTCTAAAGTTTTCGAAAAACTATTATGTAGTAAAAAAACTCGAACCCTGGATCAAAAATCTAATTCCAGACCACCAGTTTGGGTTTCGGCCCCATCACTCAACAATCCAACAAGTTCACAGAGTGGTAAAACATTATAAATGCTGATTTTGAGAATAAAAGGTACTGTTCAGCGGCATTTCTTGACGTTAGACAGGCATTTGACAAGGTATGTCATGAAGGCCTCACATACAAGCTAAAAAGGACATTACCGCACAGCTTTTACATTCTTCTTGAGTCATATTTGACAGGTAGGTGTTATTTTATTAAATACCAAGATGCAATTTCCAAACTCTATTCTATCAAAGCTGGCGTACCACAGGATAGCGTGCTGGGACCTACCTTGTATCTCTTGTTTACCGCAGATGTACCTCCAACTCTTCAGGAACCACTATAGGAGAGACCACCTACAGAAGAAACGATGCTAGGAACATTTGCCGACGATACTGCAATCCTAGCCTCACACACTGACCCTATTTATGCCTCGCATCTCCTTCAAGCCTATCTAGACAGAATACAAGATTGGTTTTTGGAATGGAAAATTAAAGTCAATGAAGGAAAATCTATTCATGTTACATTTACAACACGAAGAGGAACTTGTCCTCCTGTAACTGTAAAGAATCACCAATTACCATCAGCCAACGAGGTAAAATATCTTGGTATTCATTCGGACATGAGTCTCATACGGAGGAAACATATCTGGACCAAGAGAAAGCAACTAGGTCTCCAATTCAGAAATATGTATTGGTTAATGGGCCGTTCATCAATATCTCTGGATAATAAATTGCTGCTTTATAAGGCAATACTTATGCCAATGTGGACATATGGGTTGGAACTATGGGGAACAGCCAGTCACTCCAACATCGAAATCATCCAACGCTTCCAATCAAAAATCCTCAGAGCCATCACTAATGCACCTTGGTACATCAACAACATAATTATTCATCGAGACCTTAAAATGGATATGGTACAAGACGTCATCACAAAACGTAGCGCTGCATACATTGCCAAGTTGGAGGATCATGAAAACCAGTTTGCACTTAACCTCTTAGACAATTCCCAAGAACAGCGTAGGTTAAAGAGGTTTAAACCACTGGACTTACCATTTAGAGTAAACTTTTAAACTAATTAGTTAGTAGTTATAAAATGTAATTATTTTCTACACAACTTTATAAAAATTGTACTTTGATTTTACCAGTGGGTAAAATCTTTCTTGTCCTTCAATCAATGTCAATACTTTTGTTTATTGTTGACACTCAACAGATTGCAAAATACTTTTAAATTAAATTAAAATAAAACTTTTGTTACACTCTGTTTATTTCGTTGTTTTTACAATGAGAAAAACAAAAATTAATTTGCAATCTATCAAATAAGATTAATTGTTATTATTGGTTGCACATTGCTTAAAAATGAGTTTTAATATTACTTACTTAAATAGTAAAGCAGAATCGCGGTTAATACCACAAAAATCGGAAGACGCTTATAAAAAAAGAATACGACAAGTTAATTAAATGGACGGAAGAGAAAAAGGTAACAGATACAGATGAACGAGTTGTGCTTGCTTACCTTCAGAAAATGTCGGAACAGTACGAGCCGTTTTTGAAAGTTGATTTAAATACGCTGAGGCGTATCTACTTTAAATGAGCAAAATGGGATACCAATAAAAAAACTATAATACTTAATGCATACACAAAATCCTTTAATTATACATGTAAAAGACATGTATACAAAAAACCCTGCACTAGATTTGTTCCGATGGTGAGTGTTAACGGAATCAATTAAAAATAAGTGTAAACAAAGAAAAGAAATATTTATTTTATTTTTGGTTAAAATGCGTGCTTATTCATCTCGTAAGAGGGTTGTTTATTGTTTTGGGGCAGCGATGGTGCATCTGAACTGCCTGCCTACTGTGAAGATACTGAAGAGACCACAACACGGTCATCATGTTTGTGGTTGTACAATATGGCTAGAAAAGGCAATACATTACTATATCTGGCGTTTTAAAAGCTCGGAACCTTTCTGTAGTTTTAAGAAACGCCTTCGAATGCATTTCCAAAGTGCGTTGACATAAGGTATTATAAGGTAATTAATTTATGGGGAATTCCGTTTGTTAAACTGAATACACCAAAAACATAAATATGGTTAGGGATACATTTCGTTTCGTAAAACTTCTTAGCATCTGGTTTGTATGTTAAATGTGAATTTTAAATGACCGTTTTTAGAAAAGTTATTAAAAAATAAAATTAGCAAAATAGTAATTAAACCGTGTTGCCACAGATTTTATCAGGAACAAATCAATTCAGGTTAAATTTTAACTTATTCCAATAACAAAATAAATGACAAGAACAAGAAAAGAGTGACAAAACGACAGTTTACATATTACAATTATTGTGCCCTATGTACAGTTGTGCCAGTTCATTCCTGATCTGTGCAATATGTTTCTTTGCTTATGTGAAAAGTTGAGAAGTGGTGGTTAATTAGCGGAGTTCTTCGGTTCTTTCAGTATCGTGCCGAATCATCAAGCTCGCTGCGCCTCGTAATTGCCCAATAATAAAGAAAATTAGAGGTTATGTTCACGGTATGCTAGAGGTGAGCGCATCCTAATTATACTGTCACCGGTATCTCTTCAAGATAATTATAAAATATTAACCACTTCTTCGTACAAGAACATATATAAAGCACACAACTATTAATAAATCGATATCTTTTTCTTGATTCATTTATCTGCCTTTAAGTGTTTATTCTTTACATTTTGAACTATTTATGTAATATGTTTATTATTTATACCTATACCTAATATGTTCCATATATACAGTGGAGCAAATAATCTAAAAATCGAGAGAATACAAAAGAGAAATGGATCTAATATTCATAGATTTCAAAAGCGCTTTTGACACAATCAATCGGATGAAAATTATGGAGGAGCTATAGAGCGTTTCACGTTAAGAATAGAACATTGCGGAGATAGCCCCATGTATTTCTTATGGACGATAGAAGCGCGGCGATGCCACGCCTTACTGACTAAAATGAATTGTCTAGCGGCAGTCGAGTATCCACCCGTGCCCGAGAGGTTTGGCAACACTGATCTCCATAAGCGTAACGTTCTATTCTTAACGTGAAACAAATATACTGAATATTGGAATTCCAGAAAAAATAAGGCATCTGCTAACAGTGAGCCTAAAGAACACCAAAGCAAAGGTCCGTTTCAACGGAACAACTTCTAAGGAGATCAATGTAAACAAAGGAGTGAAACAAGGTGACTCTATCTCACCGAAACTATTCAACGTGATACTGGAAGTAATAATAAGGAGGACAAACTTTGCAAACAAAAACATTATTACAGATCAACTTCAACTATGTAGTAGCATATGCAGATGATATAGTCATCGCGAAAAGGAAGATGACACTTATAATTGCAGTTGAAAAATTAGATAAGGAAGCGAAGAGAATAGCTCTAGAGATAAACCAGCACAAAACAAAATATATAACGATATGGAAGGACAACACAACAACTCAGAAATATCTAATGACACAGAACCATAAATTTGAAACTGTACATTTAGCTACTTGGGAGTAACAATAGGGAAAACCGGAAAACAGAACAGATGAAAGAATTCTGAAAGGCAAAAAACATATGGAATGAATAGACACCTTCTGAGAAGCAAGACTCAAATACTTACTTCAACAAGTAAGAGAACAAAGTTGAACCTATTTAAGATCTTAATAATAGTCCAGGAACTGAAGCTTTTCACCTTGCAATTTTTACATAATGGATCGATTTGCTTGAAAATTTGAGAATAAGTAGGGGATAATCCAAGGATCAAAATCTATATGAGGCCGAAATGCGCTTTTACCATGGAGGTGGTTGCCACCCCATCTCGGGGGTTGAATTTTTTTATTATATTTTGACCGCGAAAATTGATAAAAACGTTCATTCTAAGCAAAAAATGTTCTATACATTTTTCTGATAAAATTAATAGTTTTCGATTTATTCGCTATCGATATATATCTAAGAAATCAATGTTTTTCGGTATAGGTACTCATTTACAATTCACTCAATTTGTGCCGCAGAAAAATTTTTTTCAAACCAAGTTATTGGAAAGTAAATAATCTACAATTTCATATTGTATCTGAAGAAAATGGCATTTTTTGCCAAACTACAAAAATTCGTTATTCGCTTTTAACTCCAGTTTTTTAAAAACTAATCATTATGAGCCAGTCAAACGTCTCGAATCTATTAATAATACATAATTAAAGAATAATGAATAAGGCCAGTGTTTAAAAACACCGCTAACTTACATTATTATGCTTCTAATTGGATTTCTCTTTTTTTTTTTCAAAAATAATATATTGATTTTTTAACCGTAACTTTTTAATTTTCATCTTAGAAAATTTGGTGATAAAGAATTTTATAGGTTTTTATGAGATCTATAAGGCTATTAATATTAAATCTTTTTAAAATCCTCAGTCTCAAAAAGAGGTGACTTTGAAAGGGTTGGTAAAGGTGGTTTTTGCATGTTATTACAAGTTTTAATTGTCAATAGCTCACTCAATTTTTGCCGTCGGAAAAATTTTTGCAAACCATGTTCTTGGGAATTAAATAAACTACAATTTCATATTTAAACATTTTTTCGTATCTCTGATGCTAATCTCTCTATTCCGAAAAAAGGGCATTTTTTTACCAAACTACAAAAATTAATTATTCGCTTTTAACTCCATTTAATTAAAAACTAATAATTTTAAGCCGGTCAAACTTCTAGAACCTATTAACAATACATAAATAAAGAAGGCCAAATAGGGTCAATGACTAATGTTAATTAGGCTGGTGATAAGGGGGTTGTTTCCGATAAATTTTTTGCTGAAAAAAATAGGGACTGACATTCTTTTTATTATAAGTTACTTAATTTTTGAGCTAGAGACTTTTTTTTTTCTAGAGATAGATATTTTTAAATACTTTAACTTAGTTTCAACGAGTTGTCCTCCAAAAATGCATAGTTTTCCCGTCGTTTGACTTTGAATCTACAATATTTAGCATTTGACGAAGAAGAGCTAACATATAAAAAAGTATAACTCGATTACTATTGCTTGTAAAAAAAAAGAATGTGTGTGTACTTTGTACGCACGTAAGAAGTTATACTTCTATTATATGATTTAAACGAAATTAATATACTTTTTATTTATATTTTGTTTAAATATTAAACTAATTTATACTTACTACTTCTCAAACATTTTTATTAGAACAGTGCCCAAAATTAAAATAATAAAAGAATAAAACACACACAAACACATTAAACAAGCCACAAATGATGTCTGAACATTAATTGTCGAAATTTTTTTTAACTAAATACGTATTTTCTGAAAATAAAATTATATAATAAATATACTTACAATCATAAAATGTATTAAAAAAAAAACAAAAAAGAAAGTTTCTATTGGGACTCGAACCAGCGCTGATAAGCGCGGTTGGTATTGGAATTCATTCGCCTTCAACGCTTAGCCACGGACACTATGTGTCATTATTTACGAAGATCGACTAACTAAACGGATTAAACTTGTGATATTTTGATATTTTGAAAATTGATCAAATTATTTTAATTTTGAATTGAAATGATTTAGAATTGAAAAAATACAACAAAACATAGAGTAAGAAAACAATATATTAGGTGAATATTGATAGAAATTTTGATGGTAATCAAATTATATAAATAAAAGTATTACATACTATGTATTTTGGCAGATCAAATAGGTAGGTTTATACCCATGATACAATAACAAATATTACGTACCTGTTGCTTTTAAAAACTATTTAAAAGTCACTACAATATTATAAACTTTTTTGTTTCTGTCCTCACAACAATAAAACTAATATATTATACATTTGTTTACCTTTACCTTTACCTCCAAACCACAGCTGTCCTACAGCTGCCATATCGGATAATTTTTGACATGTCATTTGAACATCCAATCAGAACAAAGTTATAATGCGCATGCGCCGGGCTGATAGGTTTTAACATATAAAAATTCACCCTCTATCGCCGGTAAAGAGGTATAACTTCAAAAATTAAAAAAATAGATTTGTTTATTATTTCAAAATGTACATTTTTATTAAGTAAAGTTGTTTTGATAAAACGAAAACTTTTTGAGTTATTAGCAGAAAATTGATTAAAAACATTCATTTTTTCGATATAAAACTAACACTTTCGATAGCGAATAAATGGAAAAGTATTGATTTTATCAAAAAAATGTATAGCACGTTTTTTTATTAGAATAAATGCTTTTACCAACTTTTGCGGTCTAAATATAATAAAAAATTTCCACCCCATAGATGGGGTGGCAACCACCCCCATGGTAAAAGCGCCTTTCGACATCATATAGATTTTGATCCTTCGACTATCCACTACTTATTCTCAAATTTTCAAGCAAATCGATCCATTCTGTAAAAATTGCGAGGTTTTGTTCTATTGTAAGCTTCATTACTTGGACTATAAGAGCTGTTGTTACATATGGGATAGAAACAACGACGATGAAGAAGAAAGAGGAAGATAATCTTCTGAAATTTGAAAGAAAAATAATGAGAACAATACTGGGCCACAATGTAACAAGAGAGGGAGAAATAAGAATGAAAACAACTGCCGAAATTGAAGAAGAATTAAGGAGAGAAAATATAGTCAGATGCATAAAATCTCTTCGCTTAGAATGAATAGGACATATACAGAGATGCCCACAATCAGATATGCTGGGAAGAATACAGGCAGATAGGCAGACCGAGAAGAAGATGGCTGGATGATGTAGAAGAAGATATAAGAGCAACGAATGCGAAAGACTGGAAAGTTCAGTGCAAGGACAGGAAGAAATGGGAAAGAGTCACGAGGACAGCAAAGACATACAGCAAGATATAAATGACAGAGGAGTAATCCGCCTCACCCAAGAAAAGGATTTGGAACGCCATGACGTTAGCTATAATCCCTAGGGATTGTAATGCTTAATGAGTTAATAATATGTTAATGTGTTAGCTTCAATTTTTTGCGAAGAAAATTTAATGACATTAATTTTGAAATTATATCGAAATTTTTGTTAGTTTTTTTTTTTATTAATGGCTTTGACATAGCTAATTAGCCAGGCTATTTGTTTTGTTATGGTATTACAATAACAATTCTAAGTTAATATCTAAGCCTACTTATTATCTAAATTTACAGGGTGTTATAATATATTAATGGATACATTTTTCAATTATTTTGTGTGATATTTTTACAATTTTTAATTTTATTATCTAAACCTATTTAAAATTTAAATTTACAGGACGTTACATATTCGTAAAGACATTGTAACGTCTGCTTATTTTTTGGAAAAAGAATTTCGTTTAAATTGACAGGTAAAGGACAATTTATATCAATTAACTTTTCATACATTACTTTAATATTTTGTCTGTACTGTCCACACTCCAATATAAGGTGCTGTAGATCTCCCATTCCACCACAGGCGCAATATGGGTTATCACTGATACTTATGCTGTGTTTGTATGCTGGGGTTAGTGCGTGATTTGACCTCATTCTGTTTGTTGTTTTTATAAATAGCCTATTTGATTCTTCTCTCATTGGGAATTAGTGGTTGGCAATTTCTAAAATTTATTCCCGTTGTACTTTGGTTATATACACGTTGCCAATTTTGTTTGCAATGGTTTTTACTGATATTATCTATATCGGTTACTGGTAGAAGTATGTTGTTTATGTTTCGTTTGGTTAAAGCTGCAGATTTAGCTAATTTGTCGACTACCTAATTTTCAAATATTCCAGGATGTCCTCTAACCCAACAAATAATAATTGAACTGCCCGAGGAAGTAATATCATAATATAGACTCTTAATTTCTATCTCAATGTGGTTTAGATTTTTTGTCGATTGGATAGAAGTCAGTTTGTCCACAATACTTCTACAATCGGTGAAAATGATATAATTGTCCATACCAACAGAGGCTATATATTTTAATGCAAGTAATAAAGCTGATAATTCGGCAGTATATGTATATTGAAGCTTCATTAGGCAATCGGCATGATTCTTTGTATTCAGAATTCCAGTGATATATTGCACTTCCGGTTTTATTTTGAATTTTGGAGCCGTCAGTAAAAATATATTGAAACATAGGCCACCTGTCTTTAATTATTTTGTTGATAATACTGCCTGGAAGGTTTGAATCCATGTAATTTTTTTGTTAGTTTTTAAAAATTTTGATATAATTTCAAAATTAACATCATTAAATTGTCTGCGCAAAAAATTGAATTAAACCGTTACACCCAGTTTTTTGTGCTCTTTTCAAATAGGCAAACAGATTTTGAAAATTTAAATATACAGGGTGTTGTTTCAAGGTCACAATGACTTTATATTTGTTGTTAATCAGGACCTGGAATTTTTTTGTGATTATAGTTGGGTAGTTAGGGTTCTAAACGATGTGTACGAAATTAAAAAAAATATGTGGTTCTAAAGTAATGGAACCAGACAGAAATGGGCAAAATCGATAAAACACCCTGTAACTCTGTTATAAAAATCGATGGGACAATAAATGTAGTACATCTAGAACCGCCTCAGTGACCTCTATTAACCATTCAAGTATTTCCGTTTTCCAATGAAACACCTTGTACATAACATTTGTGAACTTTTCGGATTTTCGCCAATCAGAGTGCACACCAAAACTCAATAACTATATTTATTATCTGGAAGCAATTAACCTATAATCTCAAACACACCTCTTCTTGAGGCTCTTAAAACATATTATCTGCATCAAGATAAGAACCCCCAGGCGTGACCGTCTGAATGCAAAGTGCCTCTCGTAATACGATTCCGGAGTAACTCGCAAGATGAATTATTTATTACATTCTTTTATTTGCAGAAGCTACTACTGTTTCCTGAAGAAATGGTCGTTAGTGTATTAATAGATCCTTAGTTGCAACAGAAACATTACTTCTTGTGTGATTCTTTTTATCTAGACGTTTTATCAAAGGATTCGGAGATGCACAATTTTTATAAATGTATGTAAAATAATGTTTGTTACTAATTTCAATATGTACTTCTATTCCAAATTTGTTTACTACAATTTACTCGTAGATTGAGATTATTAGGTATAGGGGAGTGCAATTAAAACGAAAATATGCATTGTTTCGGAAAAATTCAAACAAGCTTATATTTTTCTAAAACTTTTTTTGTTAGCTTATATACATGTTAAAGTAAAAAGTTCTACTCGCGAATTTGGCCGCTAATTGTTTATTAATTGTTTAAACAATAACAATTGTTTTGTTAAAATAATTTTAAAATATCGTTGAATTCATCATTTTACTTTGATCAAATACGTCTATTTTGTTTTTGATTATACTGAATCCGAATATGGCATTGCAATTTGAAAATTCTTATACAGAAGCTCTTTTACAGTATGTCTGCGTAGCTAAAAACCACATGGAAAACTTTTTTATTATCAATTTTACCAAAAAAAAATTGTTCTTCATAAAATGCTCTGGATAGTCAAAAATCTAAAACTCAACCATTAGATATCAAATTTTATCAATTTTATACGAGTTATGTCCAAAATATGAATTTCGTTAAAGAGTAAAGTACCTTTATATTTCAGAATATCAAAAAATGCTATTAAGAAAAGTTGTTTTAAATGAAAAACTACTTTTAAATATACAGTTAGATTATTCTAATCGAAAAATTTTTTTCAATTTTTTCTCAAATTACGGATACTCATCATCATTTTATTACAATTAAAACTATGTTGTTATCACTTTTACGAAAAAAGTTATTCTTCATAAAATGACCATCACTAAAATCTAAGACAACCATCAGATATTAAACTTTTTTAATTTTATACGAGGTATGTAAAAAATATGAATTTTTCTTAAGAGTCAAGTGCCTTTATTATTCACAATATTTTAATTAGAAGGATGTAATTGAACACTAAAACAAATTTTTTAATTCCAAACAACTTTTTTTAATAAAAATTTTCGATATTGTGAAATTTAACGATACTTTACTCTTGAGTGAAATTCATATTTTTTGACATACCTGGTATAAAATTCATTAAATTTGATATTTGATGATTGCATCTTAGATTATATATGATGCAGCGTATTTTATAAAGAATAACTTTTTTTAGTAAAACTGATAAAAAAAAAGTTATCAATAGGTTCCAAGTTACGCAGACATACTGTATAAGAGCTAAAAAAATTTTTTTGCTGAATATTTATTATTGTTGAAGTTTATTATTAAATGTATTTTAGGTAAGTTTTCCAGAAAATAGTTATGATCACTTTATATAAACATTTTTTTAGCTGGTAATTTTCGGTTTTTGTATTACATTTTTGTTATCTTTCTTAATTTTCTCAAAAAGAAATAGTCTATTTCATTTCTAAAGTAAAATAATTTAGTGCACTTTAAAGATTACATCCTAAGCTTTAAAAAGCACTTATAAAACTGTAATAGATTTGTTCAAACTTTAGTAATACCGTCTAGTGGTGGTAATTCTATAAAACTACGAAGATTTCAAAAATTATATTTTTAAGAAGTCATATCATTTGAATTAAATTTTTGAGATTTTTTTAATGAAACATCATTTAGTACGATGCTTGAAAGGTAAGTTGTGCAAAAGTGAGGGTTTTAAAAGAATAATTGTATTAGTTACATATTTTTAAATCATTTTTAAACAAAATTCATGTAAGGCTCAATTTCCGTCCCCACCGTACTTATGCCCATAAATTTTATTTCTTTTTATTATAACCATAAGATAGCTTAATTATTCTTCTTTTAGGTTCAATTTGTAAAATTTCATTTGATCCATAGTTAAAGAATTACATTAAAATAACTCAACCGTGCACTTCGCCGTACGCTAGTTTACAGTGCGCCAATGTTTGTGAGAAGGGTGACTTTAGCGTTATAAATAAAAAATTATAGAAGATAGAGATTTAATTTTAGAAAATTCTTTTTATAAGGTATTTTTTGTAAAATTTTCTGAATTTTTCAATGGTCAAGTCAGTTTTGTCCTAAAATTTATATTTTCGGAGTTATTTAAAAAAACATCAAACTTCGTAGTTCATTTGTTTAATAAAAAATGAAGCACCCACTTCTCGAGTAGAACTTTTTGATATGTTGTTTATTAAACATTTCTTACTGAAATTACAAAAAGTTCTATCTTGTTTGATTTTTTCCGAAGTGAAAATCTATATGCACTCCCCTAGTACATTAATTAGGATCCCAAGAGTTTATTATTTTCTTTTAATTTAATTATAATAAAATTATATTGAACCGAGTGGATGGTTTCATGGCAAATCGAGACGGTTCCATCTCGATCTGTATCACTTACAGATTTGTCATCCTATAGACTCATATTGTATTTTACCTTTATTTTTGAGGGTAGTATCACAACTAAAAATTTTCGATACTTTTCACGTTTTCTATCATCGTTTATGATAGAAAACACTTTAAATGTATGTACATACATTGAATCAAAAATTTATTGAGACTTGAGACCATTAGGCGTTTCTAGGCTTTTGTTTTATCTTTTTAAGATGTTCCTGACTACATAACATCGAAAATATTGTATTATATACGGTTGAAGTGGTATTAAAGTGGAGATTTTAATAAAGGTACAATATACAGGGTGGCTTATTGAAAATACAATGTGGATTTCAATCCAAATATCAAATCTCAAATCTTTATGTTGCAATATAGGTGTATCCGTTTAATATACATATAACGATACGTTACAAGTTTTTTGGTCCACTCTATATAATTGTCTAATATGTAATAGTAAACAGTATTATGTTCTGTACTTACTTTCACAGTTGTTTTCAAAATAAGCACCAATTCGTTCTCCATTGTCGATTAGAGGTCTCTCAGCATTCAAGTATGTGCTAGGACCATCTGGCAATGTTTTGTGGTCTAAGTGGAAGAGTTGGCAGTTGTATTGGCTTCCTGTTGGAGGTCCCCTACAAAAAGAACATACATCAAAGCTGTGAACAAAATAGGCTGGAAATATTATTTAATATGCCTTAAAACATTAAAAACTCTGCAACCATGGAAAAGAAAGTGCGAAGGAATGGGTATACCAGTAAAAAACGAATATTCTAAGTTTTGCTGACGACCAAATGGTGAGGGAGGCACAAGACAAAGCCTCAGCTTTATAATGAGAAAACTGGAAGAGTAAAATACAAAGAATGGGATGAAAATAAACCTAAAGGAAACTGGATACCTAACAACGTATATTACGGAAATAAAACAGCTGGAAATAGACATAGTCCATTAAAATGTTACATTTAGGTTGCATTTTTTAGAGGAGTCAATTTTATTTTTTTAATGTATAGGGAGGTTCAGTAGAAGCTTAAGTTCAAGTTTTTGGGGTCGCCACCCTTGTCCCCCGGCCGCCATATTGGAAAAAGGGGTGCAAAGGGTTTTCGCGCTGTATCTTCTAAACTAGCAATCCTACAAAAAATTTCATTATACATAAAATGTAGCAAATTAAATTTTCTACAATTTTATATCTATTACTTTTTATCGTCAAGTGACCAACAAAAAAGAGAAAATTTTGTAAGAAATTTCCTTTTGGAGGTTATAACTTTTTTTCCGTTCATTTCACAATAAAATAACATCATAGCGATTTTGAAGAGGATTTTTCAATGAACAATTTTCGCTATAAAGTTGTTTAATTTTATTTATTATCAAGGTTTTACAGCGCTCCAGTCTTGACCAGATTCTCGAATTCTCATAGGAATACAATAAAAAAAATACTTTTCTATCTATATTGTTGTGATCTGCTTCTTATTTAATTTATATTAATTATTATTTATTTGATTAATTATTTAATTGTCGCAAATCATACTAGTCCTGTCGCCAGGGGGGGTACAACGGCCTCCTTAATTCAGATGGACTTACCCAAGTTTTTTTTATATATTTTGACCCGTAGAATACGAATTTTTTGGGTAACAGTTGATCCGGATGTCGATAAGATTGTTATAGACAAAGAACTTGAGGAATTACATAACAGTGATTTCTCGCAAAACAAAACATATTTTTGTATTTTTTGGGTCATTTTAAGCAAAAAATATTCCTACAAGTTTTTTCGTAGAATGCATAGTTTTCGAGATAATCGCGGTTGAACTTTCAAAAAATCGAAAAATTGCAATTTTTGAACCCGAATAACTTTTGATTAAAAAATAAAGTAGCAATTCTGCTTACCGCATTTGAAAGTTTAAGTCAAATTATATCGGTTTTGATTATTTGCATTGCTAAAAATTAATTTTTTTATTGTTAAACTAATCTATAAACACATAGGTTTCCCGTGCCTAATACATGCATTTTACCGCATGCTACGTAGAAATTGCCTCGCTTGCACTTGTAGCTACTCTACCTACTCGTTCGATTTTAAATGAGAAATCATAGAAAACATCACTCACATACTAGGTGTTTACTACAGTTTACAGCTTTGTTTAACAATAAAATAATAAATTTTTAGCAATGCAAATAATCAAAACCGATATAATTTGACTTAAACTTTCAAATGCGGTAAGCAGAATTGCTACTTTATTTTTTAATCAAAAGTTATTCGGGTTTAAAATTTACAATTTTTCGATTTTTTGAAAGTTTAACCGCGGTTATCTCGAAAACTATGCATTCTACGAAAAAACTTGTAGGAATATTTTTTGCTTAAAATGACCCAAAAAATACAAAAAGATGTTTTGTTTTGCGAGAAATCGCTGTTATGTAATTCCTCAAGTTCTTTGTCTATAACAATCTTATCGACATCCGGATCAACTGTTACCCAAAAAATTCGTATTCTGCGGGTCAAAATATATAAAAAAAACTTGGGTAAGTCCATCTGAATTAAGGAGGCCGTTGTACCCCCCCTGGCGACAGGACTATACATCAAAATTGAATAAAAAATCTCAGGGTGTTTTTTTATACTATTAAAAAAAATCCAAATTATCTCACGTTATACTTATCTTCTCTCGTGGGTTCAGTATCTCTGAGTTGATCCTAATCGGGATAAAATAGGTAAAAGAAATAAAGCAAAATATTAAAATAAAAATACAGAATTGTCTTTTATTTATCAAATTAATACTATGAAATCTATCGAATCTAAAAACCTGTGGACACAGATGTCCGAATGAAATTTATACTACTTAAATTTATTATCGTTACAAAAAAAAAACAATTTATCGGTTTGTTCCCGATGATTTTGGTAAAACAAACTAAACCAAACAAATTTATGTCTTCGCAAGATTACCTATATTTACTATTTATATTTTGAAATATTGGAATTTTAATTCATATGCTTTTTACTCAAAAATCTATTTCCCGAACATAAAAATCTCTTTCACATAAATTGACTGACCTTTTTGCTTCCCTCACTCGGATGTCTTCTCGTGACCCCAAACAGCTCTCCCTCGTTGATTATGTTAAAGGCTACTCATCAAAGCCTCTCTCCGTTGTCCAGCTTCAAAACTATCAGCATACCAGCACTATTCTCCAACAAACCGTGTCTCTTTGACCCGTTCTCGATTCAAACAAAACTCCAAAAATTCTCTGCTCTCCTTCTCACAATAATACAGAATCAAAGAGGTATTTCGTCTCGATTTGATCTGTCTCTCGTTCCACTTTTCAACACTATTCTCCACTATCAACCAGCCACTGATATATGCTAACTATCTCTGCACTTAACACGTCGAGACCGCTCTTTCTCGCTGCCAACAACACAATGAATAATTTTTCAACCTCTCTCCATCATCCAATCCATCTTTTCCCCTTCCACATTCCAAGAATCAAAACATTGACTTTTCCATTTGACAAACAACAGTCACCCTCAAATTTGTTCCGACAATCCTAATTACTTTCGGAGAAACTCTCCCACATATACTCGTATTGAAATGAAGATATTAAAATTCCAACTTTCTTTTCAATTATCAATTTCGAGAAATATTGATAATTACCTATACAGTAAACAATTTTTTTCCATTTTAAATCTAAATACATAGTTCTTTTCACTTTAATTATTCACAAAAGTCTTTAATGGTTCCGCGGAAAGCTCGTTAAAAGAGAAATCTATTTACATCCTAACTAAATTCTAATAAATTTTAAAACAGCTCAATATACAGGGTGTATCAAATTTATGTGCCCGCGTTATTAAAAAAATTAATTTAATTTTTATTTTGCTTTTGATTGATAAAATGCAAACACAATAATATATTAGTCGAGCGGTAGCAATCTTTATACCGACCACGAAAATCAAATTTAAGGTGAATGACCAATTTTGGTCTATTTTTATGTTTTTGAGGTCGCTGAATCCGAATATGAAGTTTATTTTTATCTAGATTTAGTGAAACATGTTCAAAAATCAAATTTTATACAAAAATGCCGAAAATCAATTTTGATGATTTTTCGAATTTACCTCGCTGTATCTTTGGTCGCTGTAAATATTTCCTTTTGAAAATTTTACTCTTTGATCTCTGAAGTATGTAGATAACAATGAGAGTGTGGTATTATAATATCACCCTGTACAAAAGATGTTTTATTGAAAGTAAATTGTCCGCCTTTGACCAAGGCCGACGCGTGAGGTTGCAAAGTTCATTCTAATATATAAGTAAACGCCCGATGATATGATACCATTATTATTATTATTGTTATGATTATTGTAATAGTTAGCAGTAACCACGTTTAAGATAGGTCGTGATTTTAAACAAGTTATTATGATTTAGTCATCGATATGGTAAACTAAAAATATATGTATTTGAATAGAAATAAGAGTTTTAATTAATTGGGTACAGAAGGCAGTAACAACACACATATTTATGACAAGAGTCCTAAATATTTAAACACATTAAAAAAGGAGTTGTTAGTTTTCAAACATTTTGTCATCATATTTCGTTAGTTTCATGTTTACTTAAAAAAGTTGAGTGACAAACTTTTTAGTTTATAATTTTAACCAACACAACAATAAAATATAATTCATGAAGAAGTTTTTTGGAAAATTTTAAGTCAACATATACAATAGGAAAAAAGTTATGTAACCTCATAAACAAGCGGCACACCCCAAAAACGCTTATATCTCGAGATCCTGACCACGGTGTGGTGAATGGCTAATTTTGATCATACTTTATGATTTTGATAACAAAAATTCGTTTTTTGCTCTTAAGATTTTTGCAATATGCGGTTGCATTATTCTTCTTCTGAACCGGCGAATTTGTCCTCAAACAACTTCTTGGGCCGTGTCTATATTTGCTTCGGGTTATAAGTTTTATAGTGGGGAGAAAGGTCAAAAACAGATTAATAATAGCATAGGAATGTTAAAATCATAATAAATTGTATGAATAAAAAATATATATAGATAGAAAAGTAAGCCTAACTTTTGTTTTTATTATATCCCTATGAGCATTCGAGAATCTGGTCAAGTTTGGAGCGCTGTAACACCTATATAAATAAATAGAATTAAACAAATTTATAGTGTAAATTGTTCGCTGAAAAACCCTCTACAAAATTGCTATAATGTAATTTTACTTTAAAATGAACTGAAAAAAAGTTACAACCTCCAAAAGGAATCTTGTTAAAATTTTTTCTCATATTTTTGTTTATATCTATTTTGTTGGTCACTTGACGATAAAAAGTAATAAAAATAAAATTGTAGAAAATTTAATTTGCTACATTTTATCTTTAATTAGATTTTCCGTAGGGTTGGTAGTTTACGAGATATAGCGCGAAACCCCTTTGCACACAATTTCCAAGATGGCGACCGGGGGACAAGGGTGGAGACCCCAAAAACTTGAACTTAAGCTTCTACTCATCCCCCCTACACATTAAAGAAATAAAATTGACCCCTCTAACAAATGCAAGGTACGGCTTAAAAAATGTAACATTTTAATGGAGTAACAAAGGTAAACAAACCAAAAAACAAACAAGTAAAAGTATTTAGGTTTCATAATATCAAACAAGTGAATGACTGAAAAATGTATAAAAAATATACTAGGACAAACAAGAGACTGCATACGAAAATTAAACCCGGTACTGTGGGATGAGAACATCAGTATAAAAACAAAAAGAAGAATATATAACGCCAGGTCAAGAAGTATCCTGACTTATGGGTATGAAAATTGGATAATAAATAAATGAAAACAAATGAGATGAAGTGGACGAATCCATGAAAAAAATTAATCTGCAGAAAGGGGACTGGCAAAACAGAAAGAACTAGAGAGAACGGTTGAGTGAAGGAATACAGTGACAACTTTTAAAATCCGTAGTACATATAGGTCTGGATCCCGCGTATGAAAAAAAAGTTGATTAATAGCAAGCTGAAAATTTGTTAATAGCTTAAGGGTGTCTAGTCGGATAAACTTTGATATATGGTAACAATGGAACAGGGGCAGTTTTAATTGTGGAACAGGTTAAAAATTTGAAACGGTCAGACCACGAAAACGGCACATTTATTTTGTCCGACAGAATATACTTAAACTCTCCGAACAGAGATTAAACTCTCATGCAAAAATTAGACTGCTATTCATCACCTGTCATAATTCCTGTCATTTGACATATTCTACATGTTCCACTCTTTAAAACGCCCATTTGGTGATAAATAGCAGTCTGATTTTTGCATGAGAGTTTAATCTCTGTTCGGAGAGTTTAAGTCTGTTCTGTCGGACAAAATACATGTGCCGTTTTCGTGGTCTGACCGTTCCAAATTTTTAACCTGTTCCACAATTAAAACTTCCCCTGTTCCAGTGTTCCCATATATCAAAGTTTGTCCAACTAGACACCCTTAAGCTGTTAACAAATTTTCAGCTTGCTATTAATCAACTTTTTTTTCATACGCGGGATCCAGACCTAATATAAAACAGTATACTGATATCAATAATAGCACAATGCAATATTTCAAAACATTATTATTAACGCGAGAATGTCTCTTTAATGTAAATAACTTACTTGTATAAGAAGGATCTGCAGAGGAATTCGTTTTCAATCTCGCAAGCTAATCGACAGGCAGCTTCACTGGTTACTTGCAATTCTTTATCGGTGTAATAGTGTAAGGTAGCGTATTGAGCTACTTTGTCATCTGCCACTCCTATTCTTGGCACTTGGAAGTTACGATTTCCTAAAAATAAGATTCAATAAAATTTAGCACAATACTAGTAAGACACCAAATTGAAACAATAAAAAAACAAGTGATAGAGTTTCATCTATGGATCTCCAGTAGCTCATGTTTGTTCCATCATTGACCCATAGCAATATGTTCTATCTCTAACATTTATCTTATCCAAACTATAACTTAGGTCAAAAATGAATAACCACTTTTAATTTCCATTGGAGTTAATGCCATTAGAGTGAAAACTTAGACTTAGTCATATAACTTAGGTGTTTATGTGCATGTGGCATGTCTTATGTCTTCTCCAAGAGTGTAGCAAGAAGCATTTGGTAAGATGGTGTGATGACTGCCGAGACAGAATAAAAAGAGGATTTTGAAATTTTCACTGATGTTTTTTTGTAGTTTACGGCATTTTTCAGATTATTGAGTGAAAGTTTCTTGTAAGCGGCCACAGCTGTATGCCCTGAGACAGAGACTTTTCATTGATCGAAAAACGTAAGGTGGTAAGCTCTTCATGTTTTCAGACCTTCATACTGTAGCCATATTCGTACGATATTCTGTACCTTCTGATATTGTTAATATGACCAGCTATAGATTTTAGAACGTAAAACGAGTCACAGATGAGCACATTAACATTACAAAGATACATCTATAATGATCGAAGCAGCGAATCCTGTACTTATTCAGATAAAACTTCATTTTCTGATCTTCACGAACTGGTACAGGTCAACGTTAGATAACAAGCCGATATAGGCATACCGACAACAGAGAATAGGGTGTCAGAAAATAAAAAAATGACTCTTCGAAGCATGGTTCCAGATTTCAGACTTGTTTACAAACAACTGCTTAAAAAAAACAAGAAATCTTTAAATATATCTCATAAAAGATAAGGCACTTGGGCCTTGTCCTAATTTGCTTCTTTAACATATTTTTTTTAGTTATACAAAATTACTTTTTCAATAAGCGTTCTTAGGATAGATTTACCTAAGATAGACATATTATATTTTTACATTATTGATTATCTCTACATCCTACCACCCTGATTCTTCACCCTTCTTCCTTATTCACCCATTCATTTTCAGGCGGTTTGGGGTTGAGTCTCTTGGGTTATCAGTCTCATATAGTGTTTTAGTCTCATTCTCATTCGCACATAACAACACAATTTCTTTAGCCACACGAAATATACCGTCACTCTCCAATTTTGTCAGGTTTATCTGTACTTAACAAATAGGGCTTTTCATTCACAGTCATTTGTTTCGAGCTTCTGTCATAATGTTGTATAATCCGTGTATATTAATATTATACACGGATTATACGACATTTGACAGAAGCTCGAAACAAATGACAATCGATGAAAAGCCCTATTAGATCAAACTATCAGTCATCAAAACACTCACACATTAATCAATAACAACTTAGAATTGTACATTTATGTACACATTAGATAAATTCTGATATCCTAGACGTTTTACGTAAAAGGCCTTTTTAATAATTTTAAGTCTATTTTTACATTCTAATTTCCTAATGTATTGTTGACTGCATAACTCCTAGTACCTATTTACCATTTTGTCATGTTCATATATTTAATCATTGCATATTTCACAATCTTTTACATTTAGGTTCGAATATTTCTAACACCAATATATGGATATTTGATAATGTTTTATTTTCAACATCAACATTGACTTTTAATTCGTTGGCTGAAGTAACAAAACAGTTCATAACGTCGCATTGACAGTTTGTGTCTGGCATACTTCTGAAGTTCCTTCACCTTTAGTTGACACTCAATTCTCAATATGTGAGGTTCATTCCTTTCATATTACATCCACGTGAGTTAGAGTCCTGTATTGCTCTGGGTAATATCCAGGAATATTTGCAACATCCATCGATTTTATTCATAATATGTAGTATCATTTAAGATCTTCTAACTTTTAAAGGGTTTTTACCCATAACTTTTTGGTGGCTCACGCATGCATGCTATTGTAAGTATGGCCTCTGTCAATTCTTAACCTTAGTCAACTTTTACAACATTTTCTTTTATTAATTAGGTTATACTTATCATTTTAGGGCTTAACACTGATGATGGATTATTTGTTAATCCGAAAACATTTTGTTTATGTGATGTAACCCTTATTGGAGTCTTTTAAATATACCTTTTACAAAGGATCCAGTATTTTTTTGTGATTTATGGTATACAGCCAGCTACAGGAATTTTATTTTCCTGGTGGATTTTTATTTTAAGATAGATATAGGTTTTAAGATGTTATATAAATGGTGTTATATAAATGTAGCAAAATTTTTCTCAGTTACATTTTTTAATCTTTATACAGGTTTTTAGATTATCTCAAAACTTTGTTTTTGACAATTTGGCCCTTTCTAACTTCCACTCTTCAAAAATGCAGATTAATGTAATAGTGCTACTAGATTAAGAAGTATATGATTGAAAAAAAATACAGCATACTTTACAGCTGTTGCATATATTAACTATCGGTATTTTACACCAAAACTCTACCACACAAGATCCACTCTCCGCAAACTAACTTACACAAACTTATCAAAAGCCGTCTTTAAATTTAATATGCACACTTAGTTGCTCTGTAAGTTTTGGTTGAACCCTTCCGTTTGGTTTAAGTGTATCTTACCTTTACACGCTTGATTTCCCTTCAAACACAAGTTTTCGAAGTAGTCGACTCCTTGGGCGTCAACGAACTGCACAAATTGGCCCGAGGTTCGGCGGTCCGTGTCGCTCAGTTGACACTGAAGGGTGACGTAGTTGTATTCGGCTGATCGGCAGGTGAATCGGTGCTAAAACAAAAGATTCATTTTATTGGAACTCATTTTCTTTTTACTTAAATAATGAAAATAATATACCAGGACCGTTGGTTATATTTTGGGCCTTGGTGACACATCAATTATAAATCTAAGAAAGATAAGAGCATTATTTTAAGAGCTAAGAGCATAAAGAAAGAAAGAAAACAATGCTAGAAATAGCAGAGATGCAAACACTGCGAAAAATCGATGGTAAGACACTGTGGGATAGAGCTAGAAGTATAGATATACGACGGAGATGCAAGGTGGACAACATTAATAACTGGGTGAACAACAGAAGAGTAGAATGGAACGACCACATAAGCCGAATGGCAACAAATAGAGTAGTAAGGAAAATGATCAATGGGAAGACCACGAAGAAGATGAAATCACAACTTACTCTCTCTCTCTCTCTCTTGTCGTTTCCCCATTACTGAGGATCGTGATTTCTTCCAATATCCCTAACAATGTTTCTCCATTGGTCTCTATCTTCAGTTGCTATAAGAGCTTCGCAGAATGAGTTTCCAGCTGAATTCTTTATTTGGTCGGACCATCTAGTTGGTGATCGTCATCTTCATCTTCTCCCCTGAACGTTTCCAGAAACAATTAATCTCTCCAAACTGTGCAATTGCAGTATTCGTTGCAGACATATTGTGGACAGCCTTTTTTTAATCTTGAGATGGTTTAGAATGGAAACGTTTGTCCTATGAGCTGTCCAAAATATGCGCAGCATTCTTTTTCAGCACCACATCTCAAAGGCATCAATTTTTTGGCGCTCGCATGCGCGAAGAGTCCAAGCCTCTGCTCCGTATAGAAATATTAAGAATACAAGGACATTCACCAGTCTCATCTTGATATTTTGAGAGATAGATCTGTCTTTCCAAACTTTAGTTAGGAGACTCATCGCATTTTTTGCCATATCAATACTTCTCCGAACTTCTGCCTCAGAGTTACCATCTTTAGTTATACTAGACCCGAGATAGACTAATGTGTTTACTATCGGGTATTCTTGTAACCTGTTAGTCAGTTGAATAGTGTCGAATCTGTCGACCACCATTATTTTTGTCTTAACTTTATCGATATTTAGACCAACTTTATTGCTTTCGTACTCAACTCTTCGCAGGAGATCAAACATTTCTTGCTCATTTGCTGCTATAAGTGTAGTGTCATTAGCAAACCTCAAATTGGAGATTTTCCTTCCAGCTATTGTTACTCCACAGGCCCATCCTTCTAAAGCCATCCTCATGACATGTTTACCATAAATGTTAAATAAGTCAGGTGACAACACGCATCATTGTCTAACACCTCTCTCGGTCTTGAATTTATTTGAGAACTTATGATCTAGTCATACTGTCGCTATATTGGACTGGTACAGATTTTTAATAAGTGTCACCAGGTGCATTGGTGCGCCCATTTCTATTAAAATTGACCACAGATTTATCCAACTTACACAATCAAATACCTCTTGGTAGTCAACGAAGCATATAATCATAGGTATTCTCTAGACTTTTCAATGAGTTGTCTCATTTTCAGGATTTGTTCCCTTGGACCTTTACCCTTTACAAACCCCGCTTGTTCCTGAGGTATTTGGTAATGTAGATAGGTTTTTAATCTCTTTTTGATGATGTGTAACAAGATTTTACTAGCATGTGTTATTAGTGACAGTGTGCGGTAGTTTTCACATCTGGTAGTAGTTCTTTTTATGTGTAGCAGGATATAAATTGACGTACACCAATCAGATGGCCATTTTCCTGAATTCCAAATAGCGACACAGATAGAATGGATGATATGTAATCCTTTGTCACCTAGTAACTGTAGTATTTCACATGGTATTGAAACAATGCCTGGGGATTTATTTCTCTTTAGTGATTTAATTGCATCTTTGACTTCAGCGAGTAAGACCGTAGGTTCTCTAGGGTAGTTAGAGGGCCACTGATTTTCTGCTGATACCTTGTTATTTTTATATAGCTCGCCACAGTAGTTTCGCCATGTTTTCAATATTTCGTCAGTATCGGTCTTTAGATTACCTTCCTTATCTATTACAGACCACGTTTGAGGTTTAAATTCTCTGGTAAGGAGTTTGATCTTCTGGAATAAATCCCTCGGTTCATTTCGACAGCCATGTTCCTCTATCTCTCTGCATATTTGAGAGATGTAATCAGCTTGGTCTTTGGGGCACTGTTTTCTGATTTCTTTCGATAACGCTCTGTATTCACCGTTTGTTCCGTATCTAGTTTTATGTTCTTTTCTGCGTTGAATCACAGTCCACGTATTATTGGATATCCATGGCTTACGGCCAGTGGAAACCGCTGCCTCACAGTCTTTTGCAGCCTCGATTACCTTATCTTTGAGATAGATCCAAGTGCTCTCAGGGTCACTATCTACTTGGTCTAAAGAAAGAGCTTCTTTTAGGTTTTGTTGGAAGTCACTGATTTTTGATGGATTTAGAGACATGACTTTTCTCTGGGGTCTTCTTTTGGGGACTTTAAAACGAAGTCGAACGTTCAATACCAGGAGTTGATGATCGCTTCCACAGTCTGCGCCAGGATATGTTTTACAGTTGATAACAACTTACTGGAGGCACATTAGACATAGAGTCATGTCTACATAAAAAGAAGAAGAAGCAGAAGAAGAAACCTAAGGGGGGAGGATGGATGCACGGATCATTTTCAAGTAAAAACGAAGATAAGAATAAAAATAACAACCTAAAAAATCTACAAGAATACGCCAACAACATTATGGAATACCAAAGCTCTGCGGGATAACGAGACAGATCATTAATTTCAAAAGGCTATATAAATAGAGCTAACAGACACAGGATTATAACAACATAGACTCTGCTTGGAAAAATATAAAGGTAACTTTGACCAGCGTATAAGATAAAAACCATGATTGCCTGATATCCAAGAAAGAAAGAAACATGCTACAAAAATAGAGGAAACAGAGATTAAAAGAAATTCAGAAGAACAACCAAGTAAGATAATTCTATAAATGAGCTTTATATATCAACGCCGGGCTTTTTTTATTGATGACAATAATAAAAAGGAAACCCTAAAAACCTGGAAGAAATGCTTAAAAAACATAAATAATAAGACACCAGGCAGCGATGATATACAGCGTGTCTGCGTAACTTGGAACCACATGGGAAACTTTTTTAATATAAATTTTACGAAAAAAAGTTATTCTTTATAAAGTGCTCTGCATAGTCTAAAACCTAAGACGCAATCATCAGATATCACTTTTTATCAACAGTATACGAGGTATGTCAAAAAATATGAATTTCGCTCAAGAGTAAAGTGCCTTTATATTTCACAATAACGAAAATTGTCATTGAGAAAAGTTGTTTGTAATTAAAAATTATGTTATAATCTGCATTTACACTCTTCTAATTGAATTTTTTTTTTGAAAATTTTCCTCAAATCACGAATACCCAACATAATTTTTATTTATGATAGCTCCGTTATTATTAATTTTACGAAAAAAAGTTATTCTTTATAAAACGTTCTGCATAGTCTAACAACTAAGATACAATTTAAAGATATTAAATTTTGTCAATTTTATACGAGGTATGTCAAAAAATATGAATTTCGCTCAAGAGTAAAGTACCTTTATTTTTCACAATATTGAAATTTGTTATTATAAAAAGTTGTTTAGAATTAAAAGCTATGTTTCAATTGCAATTGCGTTCTTCTAGTTGAAATATTGTGAACTATACAGGTATTTTACTCTTGAGCGAAATTCATGTTTTTTGACATACCTCGTATAAAATTGAAAAAAATTGATATCTTATGATTATATCTTAGTTTTTTGACTATTCAGAGATTTTTATAAAGAATAACTTTTTTTTCGCAAAATTAATAATAACGGAGTTATCTTAAATAAAAATGATGTTGGGTATCCGTAATTTGAGGAAAATTTCAAAATTTTTTTAATTAGAAGAGTGTAAATTCATATTATAACATAATTTTTAATTACAAACAACTTTTCTTAATAACAATTTTTGATATTGTGAAATATAAAGGCAATTTACTCTTAAGCGAAATTCATATTTTTGGACATACCTCGTATATTATTGATAAAATTTAATATCTGATGATTGAATCTCAGGTTGTAGGCTATGAAGAGCACTTTATAAGGAATAACTTTTTTTCGTAAAATTGATATTAAAAAAGTTTTCCATATGGTTCCAAGTTACGCAGACACACACTGTATCTACAGAGTGCCTAAATTCTTAAAACCTAAAGGAGAAGCGATATACAGATCTGTATACTTTTGAAGCTAATTCAAGGCATTTGGCGAGAAGAAACAGTACCTAATGAATGAAAATAATGGGTTATTGTACCAATCCACAAAAAAAGGAAACAAAAAGCAATGTATTAACTACCGGGGAATAACGCTCCTAACAACCACCTACAAAATCTTTGTAAACATCCTGCTAGAAAGAAACGTGGACGATAACAAAGGCAAACGAAGGGCGACTACGTGTTTTGGAAAGAAAAACACCTCAGAAGATATTCTGACGAGAGCATAGTAGGGCTGGTGTGGAAAGAAGTCCCAACTGGAAGAAGATCACGTGGATACCCGCGACTCAAGTGGCGAGATAATATAGCAGGAGCCCTTAAAGTTATCTGCAAGGCCCCCGCTACCATATGTGCAAAGTGTGCAATGCACACGGGCGCCATCCTTTAGGGGCGCCAAAACCAGGGTCAAAAATTGCAAAAAAAGGCCAACAAACAAAAAAACAAAAATTAATTTTAAAATAAGTTAAGAAATTAAATAGGATTAAGTATAAACTCGCAAGAAGTTTTATTAGTATATCAACCAGTTACTGCCGATTCCTATTTGCAAGAACATATCAGAAGTCAGGCATTTTAATTTATTTTGTTACGATTTTATTCTGCTTGTTTCCTTTTGATATTTTAGTCTACAAATAATAATAGTCCACTTACGGTTTTTGCTATGAATTTTAAAGTACCGCTTATATTAACATGAAATTTGTCATACTTATTTTTATTATTTTGTAGAAAATAAGTGATATTGTGCCGATGTGTGCTGTTGTACCTGGGGGTATTCTCGGGGGTGAAAGACATACGTTCAAAATAAGTCCGGAATTGGATCAATTGACTAATTATAAGCAACTCTTGTTCCATAAAGATTTTCACTAAGTCAATACTTTTCGAGTAATTAATCTTGATCTTAATCTTAATTTTAATCTTGAATAAATTCTTTTTTTCCAAATAACTTAGAAATTATTAATGATACCAAAAATCTCAGTAAAAAATTTCAAGCAGTAAAAAGTAAGGTTGTGCTTTTCTGAATATTTTGGATTTTTTGTTTTTCTGTAAGAGAAAAATTGGTTATGGCTGTTCAAAATTTGCATACACTCATGATTAGTGACTCGTTCAAACCCTTTTAACTACACTTATTTTACGTTGAAATATTCGATTTGCAATTTGACGAATCAGAACCTCCTTTTCATTAGCTACAACTCTGCTTCTACTGGGTCTGCAGACTTCATAAATTACACCATTTTTTTTTTCATTTTTGTATAAGCTATAGCTATAGTTTTTTCGAGAAAATACTTACTTTTTGACTTATTTGCGAAAATCCGTCTAAACACGTGTTTTTTTGTTGGAAAATGAACATATGTACTCGCAAATAACTAGAAAAGTATTGACTTAGTGAAAAAACTTTATAAGTAGAAAAAAATTGTACAAAATTACTCATTTTATCCAATTTCGGACTTTTTTGAACGTATGCTTTTCGCCCCCTAAAAGGGGTGAATAAAATCAAAAAAAATATCACTTTATTCTTTGACACGTTAGCTAAGCTATGTGTATGCCAAATGTCATGTCAATCCAAGCGGTTCTTAAAAATTAGTAGGTTTTACAATATTTTACCTTGAGTGAATGGACTATAGATATGATTTTTAAAGTTCAGTCTTTTTGGTTTATTTAAAGCACCTACCTACCTTCAAAAAATAAATAGAAAACATGATCCAACATGCCTTAAGAGGCGCCAAAATCCTTTTTTGCACACAGGCGCCAGTAACCCTTATGGGGGCCCTGGCTTTATGCGTAGGGAATTGGATGAATATTGCTCAAGTCTCTTTCTCAAAATATTGTGAAGTTTTTAATACACCAGTACATACTGTACCGATTGAACAAGAGTTCTGTTGTTCTTACAAATAACTTATATATAAGTAAAAAAATCCTTACCTCATTTAGACATGCAGCAAGACAGGCCTCTTTTGTAGACGTATAAATCAAAGCGTTATCCAATCCCCTGATCATCTTATTTGGCACTCTTTCAAAAGCCCAAGGCCTGAGGCAAATATTCTCCGATCTCAGCTGCAGCTTCGTCATGTAGTACATGTTGGCTGCTCTTTGTGGCGTAGCAGAGGGATTGTTCGACGACGTTTCGTTTTGAAGTTGGCACAGTGTTTCTTGGATGGGTATCAGCGGGTTCAAAACGAAACTGAATGCCGCCGCTTGACAGTCGGGTTCTTCTCGACACCATCCCTGGCATTCGTAAAGGCTAAGGTTTTTGACTGTGTAGTATGTGTTGCCTCGGTAGTCGAAGTCTGTGAGTTTTTCGAAGGCTATTCGCGCTGAAAATTGAGAAAACGTAAAGTTAAAACCATAATGCAGCATAATAAATTAAAAAGTGAATACTGTCTAATTATCTATAGACTGATTTTCTGTAAATATGTTAAATAACCTACATTATGAGCCATTTAGATTAGAAATCGATCTTTGTAGCAATTTAAATATTTCGTTAGGATTTACAATAATTATTGTTTGTAGGCTCTTCCATTAACATGTAAATCACGCTAGAGTTCAAACAGCGTACCTATTTACCTACAACAATGAAGGATTGTCACCCATATATTCTTAGCGGCTCAACGATGTATACCTGTAAAGAACACTGATGATGGAATTATTATTCCTAAGACGTTCTGGGATGTAGCACGAAAAGGTCTTTTTAATAGATATACTTTTTATAAAAGATTTTTTATTAACTTTTGTGTTTTATTTTATACAAGTCGACTACAAGAAATTCATTTTCTTGTGGATTCTATTTTTATTTGTTTTACTGTCAGTACCAGTAATATATTGATAGAATAGTCAGGTTCACTATTTTAGTAAGGTTAGACAATAAACAACAGTTTGGATGAGGGGGTATTTCTTACAATCAAATAGAACAGAACTATAAGTCACCAGTCAGACCTGTTAAATTAGTTTGGCTAATATTTGGTGTTTTGGCACATAAGTCAATCTAATTGGCACCCGGTAATAATTTTCTATTCTTCAACTTAATATCAATCAATCAAATGAGATAGGTCTGTGTACTTTCACCGTTACTATTTAATATATACTCAAAAGAGTTATTTACGCAAGCACTTGAAAACAGCATAGAAGGGATCAAGATTGAAAGAACTTTACTGAACGTTTATTTTCAGAATATAGGAGGCTTGCGTACCAAACTTAATGACTTACAACAAGTGGTTGCTTGTTCTGATTATAATATAATTATACTAGTTGAAACCTGGCTTAATTGTGACTTTAGTAATGCCGAGTTGGGACTTTCCAATTACGACATTTTTAGAGCCGATATAAATCATCTAACAAGTCATAAGCAACGTGGAGGAGGTGTTCTGATAGCTACATCTAAATATTTACAAGTGTGTGAAGTTGCTATACCACAAAGTCATATTGAACAAGTTTTTGTGTCACTTAAGTGTCTTAATCAAACGCTTATTTTGGGTTCTGTGTACATCCCTCCTGCGTCTGAACAGCAGTGTTACATTGATCATTGTAGCAGTGTTGAGTTTATTTTTGAAAACTTTCCAGATAGTGAGATGATTATATGCGGTGATTATAACTTACCCAATGTTAAATGGATAAATGATGAATTTGGAATTAGAGTTCAATGTATTCCCAATTCTCCTGCTAATGATTTGTGTAATACTGCCAGTTATTGTAATTTATCTCAAATTAATGTGATACCTAATAGCAGAAATACTTTTCTTGACTTAGTTTTTTCTAGTTTATCTAATATAATTGTGTCGGAACCATCTGATCCCTTGTTTGACAAAAGTGTCCATCATACTCCAGTTTCTTTGAAATTGTTTGTTAATGTTAACTCATCAACTTTAAATTATGAAGAATACTTTTTACATTTCAGAAATGGTAATTATTTTAGCATAAATTATCTTTTGGCTGAGATTGATTCGAAATTAGTATTCATCAACAAAAATATCAACGAGGCTATTGGAACCTTCTATGAAATTCTATACAATTTAATACATAATTTTGTACCCATTAAAAAATATAAAACATCCACATATCCTAATTGGTATAACTGTGATCTAAAATCGTTAATATTAAAAAAGAAAACTGCTCATAAAACATTCAAACAGACTGGTAGGGAAGATGATTATAATATATTTTCAAGTATTAGAACTCAGTGTAAAGAGCTAACGAATTCACTATATAAACGACATGTTCAGGAAACTGAAAACAATATATCTGAAAACCCTAGATCATTCTGGAAATTTATAAATAGTAAAAGAAACTCACATATGTTACCATCAGTTATTAAGTATGATGATTATACTGGAGAAAATAGTCAAGAAATCGTTGACATTTTTGCGAACTTTTTTTCAACTGTCTACAATGATGCTGTAGTTAATCAAATTCCTATTTTTAAATTTGAGAAATCTGCGAATGTAAGCAATTATGTTGTTGACATTAAGGAAATAGTTGATAAGATTCTGAGTAGCCCATGGAAGCTTATCAGGAGACCTGACGAAGTTCCATTGTATTTTTTAAAAAAATGTGTATACACTTTGGCAGAACCAATACACCATTTATTTAACCTATCACTAACATCAGAGATATTTCCCGATTTTTGGAAATCTAGTTTTTTAAAACCAATCTTCAAGTCTGGTCAGAAAGATAAAGCTGAAAATTACCGTGCAGTTTGTATACAGTCAGAGTTACCAAAACTATTAGATTTTTTTGTAAATAGAATGTTAAGTTTTGATTGTAAAAACATAATAATTGGTGAACAACATGGTTTTAGCCAAGGTAAATCCACAGTTACAAATCTCGTGTATTACACAAATTTTATCATTAACTCGTTGGAGTCTGGTTCTCAGGTCGATTCAATCTATGCTGATTTTTCAAAAGCTTTCGATAGAGTCAATCATGAGATCTTGATTGCCAAACTTTGTGGCTATGGCATTAGCGATAACATCTCAAATTGGATTAAACATTATTTGGCTAATCGTTCTCAAATGGTTAAATACGGTAGTTTTTTGTCAAAACCAATTCATATAACATCAGGTGTTCCACAAGGTTCTCATTTGGGTCCACTGCTGTTTAATATATTTGTTAACGATTTACAAACAGTAATTAACTCCGACCAATTTCTCTTATTCGCCGATGACATAAAAATCTTTAGATCTATTGCTTGCCTCTCTGATTGTGAATGTTTGCAGTTGTCCTTAAATAATTTTTCACGTTGGTGTGAAGTAAATGTTTTAAACTTGAATTTAAAAAAATGTTTTAAAATCACGTTTAATAAAACGCAGGCTTCTTTTAATAATAATTACACACATAATGGTACTGTTCTGCAAGAGATACATCAGGTACGGGATTTGGGTATAACACTGGATAGAAAACTGAACTTTAATGATCATAATATTAATGACATAACTTCACGTGCCCTTAAAATGTTAGGATTTATCCAGAGAAATTCAAAGGACTTTTCAGTTTTCACGTTTAAAATATTATACTGTTCGCTAGTGCGATCAATTATAGAATACTGATGTATTATATGGTGTCCTTTTTATAATACCCAGAAAACTCATTTAGAAAAAGTTCAAAACAGATTTTTAAGGATATGTGGTTATAAAATGGGTTTAAGACGTGGAGATTATAATTACAGTTATATTCTTAATCAACTTAAAATGAACAAATTAGAGACAAGAAGAGCTGAATTCGAATTATATTTTTTACATAAGCTTCTAAATGGGTTTATTAATTGCCCTGAAATTTTAGGTTTAATCTCATTTAATATACCTATGCGAAGAACCCGTAATTCTGACCTGTTTTTTATAGATTTCCATTCTACTAATTATGGACTTAATGAAGTTATTTCTAGAATGTTACGTACTGCGAACAATTACCAAACAGATTTAGAATTATTTAATACTTCAACTGCATCATTTAAAACACATGTTAAAAGACTGTTGTAGGCTTAGGTATCTTACTGTATTTTATACATATTGTACAAAAACTGAAAAAGGGTTTAGCCCGTCAATAAATAAATAAATAAATAAATAAGATAAATGGTGAAAATATAAATAACATTAGTTATGCTGACGATATAGTCATTATCGGTGAAAGTAAGAAAGACTTACAGACGCTTCTAAACAAAATTTGTGATACTGGATAACAGTTTGGTATAACAATAAACAAAAAGAAAACAAAAACCATGGTGATCAGCAAGAGGGACAAAGTCATAACAAGGATCCAGATAAAAAAAATTAAGATATTGAACAAGTGAACAAAATGAAATACTTTACTGGATTACGGAAGATCTAAATACAAAATCAGAAATTCGATCAAGAATAGAGCAATAAAGAGCAGCCTTTTTGAAGATGAGGAAATTCCGAGTAACCAAAGATTCAATCTGCAAATCCGATATCGGATGGTAAAATGTAATATCCGCTTCATTCTTCTTTATGGTGTCGAAGACTGGACTCTTAGTGTTCACATAATCAGAAAGCTGGAAGCTTTTGAGGTGTGACTTTTCAGGAAAATTTTGAAAATACCGTGGACAGATCATATTACGAACGAAATGGTGTTGCACAGAATGAGAGGAGACAGAGTACTTTTGACCACCAGCTGATTATGAAGGGTAAAATCGAAGGAAAAAGGGGTCCTGGTAGACGATAAATACTCTGGCTGAAGAACTTTCGCAACTGGTCCGGGTTAGACACACAGACCTTTTTAAGAAAAGCAGAAGATAAAGACGAATTTGCAATGGTTATAGCCAACCTTCATTAGTGGAGTCAGCACTAGAAGAAGAAGAAGAATATCAATCGAATCCACCGGAATCCTGCTATTTAAAAGCTAACTGAGTGTCAATAGTTTATCTATGGTTTTGTCAGAGGGTTGTACGTTTTCTAGAATACTGCAATGCATCAGAGTTAAAGACTGTACAGTTGGTTGCAATAGGAAACTTACTTCCTGGACTATACAATCCTTGAACATAAAAACACACACATATCCTGTTTTCTGTCAGAAGAATAAATAAATTATTAATAAAATATCTTACATAGGTAGTGGGTATCAATTTAGAAAAACCACATTTCTTGTCCAATCGCCCCTGTCTCATCTATTATGAACACCATCTCTAGACGAACTAAATTTTGTGGAATTTCCTGACTTCTGACTTCAGGAATATTAAAAAATTAATAATATATGAAAGTTGAAACCGTACTGGGGAATTAAAGTGAAGATTCCCACTCCAGCTTGCACTCCAGATTTGTTAAATTACATTCAAGCTATGAAAATTTGAAAATATGCACGTCTAGTAGTAACCAGTTACTGGATCTGGTGATGGCATTAAGGGTGTCGTAAAAGGATAATAGAGTTTAATTAAAAATTAGCAAATCTTAAGATTGAAATGAATGTCTAAGTTCATATGTTCTAAATAAGAAATGTGTATTCATTATGAATTGATTAAACGCTAAATCTTATTATGAAAATTAAATATCAATAACAATGGTCGCCAACATCTCCAGAAGATAGGCACCTTTAGTAAAAGAACAATAAACTAGTTAAATTATTACAGAATAGGAACTATACAGTAATCGCCACCCTACTAGACACATAGGAACATTGAACTATTACGGTCCTGGACCGTTTGCAATGTTTATTTTTATATCTACTGACGTTTAGAACGTCAGAAAATGTATAGAAACTGAATATTAAATAAAGAGATCAGCTGTATTTGACGCTTATAGTTGTCATTTTGTTGTTTAACGTTGTAAAAGTTTTAAAGTATTGTAATATTCTTGGTGGTATTGTAAAGTATGTAGTATTCGTTGAATAAAGTTATTTTAAAGTAGAGTAACAATACAATTTATTAATGTATTTTTTGTATAGAAAAAAAATTATTTTAAATATTTTCTTGACAGTAACATGACAGAGATGAAAGTCACATCTGAGAACGGACCGGATCAGTCCATAAGCATAGCAATTAGGTGTGCAAGTACTTGGAAGGGAATTGAGAAACGATCCTGCGCGAATAGCGGAGAAATATTGTAACTTTCTTAAATAATTCATATTGTCAATTGAAATTGTCAAATTGACGTACATTTCATATCTACCGTCATTGAAGAAGAAAAACTTTATATTGCTCCACAATATTGATATGATATGCAATTATTCATCATCATCATCAACCCGTACGCGTCCACTGCTGGACATAGGTCTCCCTCAGCTCTTTCCATTCATCTCTATTTTGTGCGGCTTGCATCCAGTTACCGACAACATGTTTCAAATCATCGGCCCATCTGGTTAGTGGGCGTCCTCTGCTCCGTAGTGCTTCTTCTCGCGGCCTCCACTCGACAATACGTTTTGTCCATCGGTTGTCTGGCAATCTGGCGACGTGTCCTGCCCAATTCCACTTAAGCGACGCGATTTTTTCGACAGCGTCTGTTGTTTTTGTACTACGGCGTATTTCTTCGTTTGGGATTCGGTCTCTCAGGGAGACACCCAACATCTGGCGCTCCATAGCCCTCTGAGTTACGCGAATCTTGTTCACTACCTTTTTTGTTAGTGTTAATGTTTCGGCTCCATAAGTGAGTACAGGCAACACACATTGGTCAAAGATTTTCCTTTTGAGGCATATGGGCAAGTCCGATTTAAATACATAGTTAAGTTTACCAAACGCTGCCCAGGCTAATCCTATGCGACGTGGGAGTTCGCACGTCTGGTTATCTCGTCCCAACCGAATTTCATGTCCTAAGTACTTATAAGATGCAGTCTGCTCAATATCCATTCCATCAACAACAATATTACGATTTAGCACCAGATTTATTACCGAATTATTATATAAAGGTAAATTTAACTAATTGTATTTTGCTTGCAGTACTGCATTTTAATAACTAATTTTATTTACTACATACAATTGTTTACGTTTTAATAACATAGCCTGAATCTTACTTTTTCCTCTTATTATTTTTTTGGACTATGGCCTTGTCAATTATCCAGTAACCAGGACTAATATAATTGGCCAATATAATTAAAAGTGCGAATAAAGTTGCAGAGCGTAGAAATAGGTGTCGCTCTGCCGAACTTGCACGGTCCCAATATCTTTTTTGAATGTGGAAAATGGTTTGTAGATATCCAGAAATTTGTCTAACTGATACGTCTACTGAAATTTGGAAATGTCTCCCAAAGCATTACAAATGAAATCTTGAGGTACAAACCTCAAAATAATCCACAAACTAGGGAAGAAGAGCATTTTCCCGCAAAATTAGAGGCCGATTAGATTGCTTCAAGTTAATAACAAAATAGTAAAAAGAGTAATGTAAAACAAACTCCAGACAAAGGATCGCTCAATTTGGCTTCAGAGCACAGCACTTCAGCGGACATCAAGTATTCGAGTATCCGACTAACCGAAACATTGCAGCTGGACTCAAAGATAAACAATATACAGAAGTTATCGTCCTAGATTTAAGAAAAGCCTTTGACAGCGTAAGGGCTAGTAATAAAATGAGAGAATAGGGATCGAGCTTAGCGATGATAAGACTGGTTACCTCATATCTTAGCGACCGGATGTTTAGAGTCCGAATAGGATACGGAGCCTCCTAGGCCTGAGTACCACAGGGAGCAGTATTGTCTCCCCTACTGTGTAGAATATATACTACTGATGTTCCAAGATTATCCGAAACATAGAAACCTGGATGTAAGTTTTTGTTTGACATATACTTTTGAGAGATATCTCTAAAAAGTAAGTTTGTTCTGCCCACCAGGAGAGAAAGTTTAAGATAGCTCGCATGGCCGGGAAAAAATAATACGAGGAAGACCACTTTTTCAATATAGATATTGGCAGTTGTGGTGTCTTTTTGAGAAACCTGTTAGAGTTTCATTGTTATGGTGTTCCTCAATTTTATGGATTCCAACTTTACTTCAGAATCAATACCAGGATGCAGTTCATCCACAAATTCATTAATAGAGGGAGCTTAGAGAGCTGACATCCTTCTAGTTGGTTTGGGCTGAATTTGACAATTGTGTAGATATTGTTAGGGCGTAGATTTAAAGGAATATTATAAAATATCTAATAATTTAGTAACTAAAATTTCAGATCAGCCATTGACAGGTGCCTTAATTTAGTTAAATTTAATCATTTACTTTTTACGTTACAGAAAATAAATATGTAAATTTTGACACTAGAATCACATGTTGTTATATTATACCGTAAAGTGATAGAAGTAACAATATTTATTTACTTATTTTCTTGCGTTTTTTTACAGTATACCTAAAAAAATAAATATAGTAGCTGTACTCACCTAGTGCTCCATATGAATTTATTAAGACTAGAACTAGACATATCGCTAATATATTGGAATTGTGCATCTGAAACAAAAAAAAATAAATGTTAGAATATCAAATTTAATCATTCAGTTTCATTATTTTTATACCTTTGTAGAACAACCATTTATTGTCAAATGTTTGAAACATATTTCAAAAGATTCTGAGATGTAACTTAATACTACACTAGTAAGAAAGTCCATTAATGAGGGCCCATGTTATTCGGTAGAATAAGAAAGAAATGTATGTATTATAAATTTACTCTGCACATAATTCACTACCGATCTCTTGAAACTAGAACGCAAATCGTTATAGGGCTTCAACAGAGTATATAGGAACACGATTTTTGTTCGGTATAGGACTTAATTGAGAAGACTTGGGGAAGGAGTTAGTGCCGATGTATGTAGTTGACGTAAATGAATTTGTTAAGCTGATATATGATTAAACATGATCTATTTTATAGAAAAGATGATCTATATTATACAAGGAGAGTATTAGTGAGTGATAGGTTAGAGGGTCAGCAGGGCCGGAATTAGGGGGGGGGGCAAAGGGGGCACGTGCCCCCGGCGGCAAATTCGAGGGGACGGGAAATTTTTTTTGCAAACGGGCAAAAAACAGATTTAAACGGTTTCAAATAACTTAAGTAGTAAGACAAACAACATTATGCTAAATTAGTAAGTACCATAAATTTTTTAAACAGTTGTACTGCAAAGCGACGATTTAATAGTTGATCAGGCTGCAAAACGCGTGCTGGGACTTCTGCAATTTATTAAATCTTCTAGAGAATTTTCGCCACAAGAAGCCCTTGATGAAGCTAAGTTTCTTGCTAGTTTAAACGACGTATCTGAATAATTTAAGGAGAAAAGAAAAAGGAAGAAGAAAGCCATGTTTGACGAACTATGTGAGGATGAAGTTGTCAACCGTTCCCAAGAAGACTTATTCAAAAGTTCAATGCTGGAAATCACTGACTGATTGGTAAGTAGAGTTAAGTACTAGATTCAAAGCTTTGGAAAATGTCAATGAATATTTGGATTTTTGAATGGATATCGAATTAATGAAATGGACATCTGTGATCTTAAGAACCATAGTAAACGCTCCATGGTACGTCCCCAACGCAATAATAGAGAGAGACCTGAAAGTTCTCAGCATCAAAGAAGAAATCAGCAAATACAGTGAAAAGTATGAAGAAAGACTTAGTGCGCATCCAAATGATTTCGCGAGTGAATTATTAAACACGGAGGGTGAAGTTCGCAGACTTAAGCGTTATAAACCAACTGACTTACCAAATAGATTTTAGATAAATTAGAACTATTTTAAGTTTTACTTTATTTTACTAGTACTAGTAGTACTATCTATACATTTGTTGATAATTTAAAAAAGGAAAGTTTTCATTGGAATTCTTACCTACATATCATAGCCTAAGAAAGTCATAACTTTAACTGATTGTTCCTAACGGAACAGATTTTTAAATAAATTGGAGTAATAAAAAAAATAAAAACGAATCCCATCTTCGACTGAATTTGTTGCCCAAGATCATCACAAGCTACTGTTACTGTTACTACTGTTACTGGTTTACTAATACAATTAATTTTTAATAAATCTTCAGTAAAATACAATCAAATTACAAGAAATGTTGAAATTGACGACCTTCTACAAAGATGCAATGAAGAAGACGAACACTTAATTTTTTTCTAACGTTTTCTATAACTTCAGGGGTTATTTGTGCAATACGTTGCCGTTCTGATGTGCTACTTCAACTTTTTTACTTTATTCTGTCTACACTGATCAACTTTGCTCTTCAAATATCCCCATTAAATAAGTCTAACGGATTCAAATCGGGAGACCTTGGTGATCATTCAATAGATTCCTTTCTCTAGAATCAGACCCACCATCATTGGGAAAATGTTATTTAAGTAAAGTGTGGGATAGTTTCATCTTTTAGAACCACAAATCATTTCTATTTAGAAAGATTCAGTTGTGGCATCAGATAATTCTGAAGATATTTCAGATAATGAGGAGCAGCTAAGTTTTTATCAAAAAATATGGCTTGATAATATGATTGTTTATAATGCCGGTCACGTGTCAAAGACACGTAGAGATACGTAGAGAAGAGGCGGTAAAATGAAAGTTATTGATTACATTTCATTTCAATTCGAATATCACCATTGCTCTACAAGTGTTTCGAGGTATTCAACTCTCCTCAGGAAGACTTGTGGTAGTTCAAACTGAAATGAAATAAAAACAACCAAAATAAATTGCATTTAAGTAGACACGTTGTATTAGGGATGAAAAAACCTACCGGTTATAACCTAAAACCGGTTTTTTAATTCGAAGCAACCGGTTTTACCGGTTGTTTTTTGTCCCGGTTATAACCGGTTTTTTCTTTTTAAAGTAATAACCGGTGAAAAACCGAATAAGTTACCTGTGGAAAAAAATTAATTTAGAGAAAAATGAAGAAATTTCTATCTATTTTCGATCTCAATCATATGTATTATAATTATAAATAATATGCGAAGTAATTAAACCAAACAACCATAATTCAACTTTTATTTACTAATAGAGAACTGGACGAAAGTGTGACATCAGCTTTTATGAAACAATTCTGGGAATAGTTATTTAGATTTAGATGATAATATTTACATAAAAAATTAAGTGATCTGCTTAAAATCGATATTACAACCATCATCTAAAAAATTGTTTATACTTGACTACTTGAGACTCTTGTATGAAATGTGAATACCGAAATACGATTAGGAATCTCCATTATGTAATTTTTAAACAATAAATAATTCTTAGGAAATAACAGGTAGGTATTATACAAACGTATTAAAAATAGTACCTACTGAAATTTTTTGATGGCAATAGAGAAGTAAATAATGAATTGGTTTATCGAATTTCTTTTTAAGTAAAATATAAGTCATTTGGATATTTTTTTAAACTCGATAGATTCAAGGGACATTTCGGTAGATCGGTAGAATCATCACTTTTGGGAATATTCCAATTATTGACAACGCAATATACGCCGACGTCGTCTACAACGAGCGACGAATCAGAGATTGTGGTACTTTCACCCGTTTTTACGGTAATTTGAAAGCGCCTGGGAAAATTTTTATAGGTTGGGTAATTTTTCGGGAGGAAAATTGAGCAAACAAAAGTGCAATATAAATGTAACATTATAACCTATTGAGTATTTGCTTTTGATTAAAAAAACCGAAAACCGGTTTTTGGAACAACCGTTTTTTTTGACCGGTTATAACCGCCAGGTTAAACCGTAAGTAAAAAAAAACCGGTATAACCGAAAACCGGCTTTTGGTTTAACAACCGCCATCCCTACGTTGGATATAGCAAATCTGTTTCTAAAATAAATAATTTATTATAGATGTGGATCATACTGTATAAACCTACGAACATCATCAATTCTTAAATATAGGTTAATAAATATCTTAATACTATATTAGCCAAGTGTTTATTTCCTTTTCAGATACGCAATCCTAACTGTTTTATAAGAAAAAGCAACAATTACGATAATAATAATGGTAATACAAAACGCCGACATGGACATCAAATGACAAGATAATAAAATGTGACGAAAACAGTTAGAAACAGCGTGAAAGATGTTAGGAAAGAGGCTGCAATTCTAATAACGATAATGATCTACGTATCAATCGGTTTTGAAATATGATCGTTCCCATGATTAATGTCACGAAGGTATAATAAAAACATGAAACTTATATTTTTTATTTATTTGAAAACATGCGCAGGTTATATCGGATAAACTTTAATCAAGAAAAATTAATAATTAATAAAACAAAAATTAATAACATATAAATAAAAAACAATTAAGCTTCAGACAGTTACTTACAACAGAAAAGTAGACGTTAAAGATAGTCCTTGTGGAGTATAATAATATATATGTCACATTAATATAGAAAAAAATAACTACACAATGAAGTTGAAAATTAGATTGAGTAATAGAACAAGTTTTAGAGCGAAATATTTTACTAAACGTCATACTAAACGTCATACGTATAACTACTATAACTACGCCTGAAGTCAACTAGCTCTTAAGCTAATGTCTAAAGGTTGGAAACTACATATAGGTGTAAAATAGATTTCTCACCTTTACTAGTTTCATCTATTTTTTTTTCAAACGTATTATGTTATACATTCTTTTGCGTTCTGACTGTAGACAGTGATGAGCGCCTTAATAACCTCCAAAATAACGCAAAAGATGGAAAGCATTTAATTTGTGAGACAAAAGGAATAAAACTAGTAAAGGTGGGAAATTTAGCAATAGAAACCTATAAATTTACATTCTCTTTATTGTTTCCCACCTTTAGACGTATCAGAGGAGTATGTCCTAAGACTGCGACTGTCACAGTGGTAGTTGACAAACTCGTCCCATACGTCTAAAGGTGGAAAACAATAAATATAATTCAAATTTATAGGTTTTTATGGCTAAACTTACCACTTCTACAAGTTTTATTTCTTTTTATCTCACAACTTAATATGTTTCCATCTTTTGCGTTATTTTGCCGGTTATTAGCACGCTCATCATTGTATGTGCGCTTATGTGTATAATATCCTTATTTATTTAATATCGTAGCAAACAGAATTCATTATCTATTGTGGCTGAATGGATCAAGCCAACCAAAATCATTAAAAAATTCCTGACTTAATCTATTTTTTATATATTATGTATGAGTTATTAACTTTGCTTAAAAAATATTTCTAAAATAGCTGACAGTATCCATTAGAGTTCCGATATCTTCCTCTATGGTATCGTCGTCTTTTCATGTGCACTATAAATGCAGTACGAGGTCTCAGGTGACGTTGACTACGACCGATGGGTCAAAGGTGAGACTACGCCGGTTGCATTCCAAATGAGGATGTAAATCGTGGGCCTCTCCCTCGGGGAAACAGCACAAGTGTCAGGTTAGGAAATTTAGAGCTAACAACGAAGAGAAAAGAGTTTTAAAAGGTGAAATGTTCAGACATCCTGTGAAATTCAAGCGGAAAATGTGTTTTTTATATCGAAGAGCAAATTTTTCTATCACAAGCTTCATATAAATTGGCAAAAGTATCCAATATTAAGTAACTCAAATACTGGTTTAACGAATGGGACTAAACGTTAAATAAAAATGAACTAATGTTGAATTTTTTTGTCAAAACCTGAACGTTGAATTTTTCAAATGGTTCTGTTGAAATTTCTTGTTTCTTATGTTTATAAACAAATCGCCGATGAATTTTTGAAAAAACAGGGCCAACTCGGTTTGCTAAAATGCCTGAATGATTGTAAGCTTAAAATCACAGTACTTTTACTTTTGAAAACTGTTTTTACAATATTTAACATGAACTTTTAATCGATAAATAATATAATAGTAGGGGAGCGAAGTATGCTAAATGCGCAGTCACTCGGGCGCTTTGGGGACCTATTGGGTTGTAAAGAGTAGGTCCTAAAACCAAAAAAAGTTAAGTAAAGTTTTCCATTTTAGTGGGGACTTTCCATTTTTAATTAAATTTTCCACGTTTTTAAACCAATCGTTTTTTCCGATTATTGCGCCATCTAATCCGTAATTTGAAAAAATGTTTCGAATAAAAGTTGCTCATTTTTACGTAAAGAATACAAATCTGAAATAAAATAAAAATTTGGGGCTCCCATTTAAGATTTTAAAGTAAACCCCACCATACCTCCATGGGGGTCGTGTTTGGTACCATTCGATAGATTTTTCAAAAATATTGATTAAGTGTATTTTGCAGTTTTTCGATCTAATGTTTATTTTGCGAAATATCGCGGGATTTGCATTTAAAATTTCAAATTTACCCCCCACCTCTCTCCGTGGGGGTCATGTTTAGTATCATTCGATAGATTTTTGAAAAATATTGAACACGTATTTTTAGGTTTTCGATCTAACGTTCATTTCGCGAATTATTCCCTTTTATTTTGTGAGATTTTTAACTCGCCCATTTCCTTATGCCCCGCTCAAATCGTCAGATTTTTGAAATATACGCTGTTTTGCATGTCCTTAACTTACCTTATCTTAATCTGACAATTTCGAGTATTTTTAAGGATAGATTTTTTTTTGGGGCCCACCTTAACGAACTCCCCTGTGTTAAGAGACAATATATGGTAGAGGTACATCTGCAGGGCACCAGGTTTCTCCCCATATGGCTATCGTTTTGTTTCGTATCATATTGAAATTTGACACGAATAATAGGGGAGCAAAGTATGCTAAATTTGCAGTCACTCGAGCGTTATGGGGACCTATTGGGTTGTGATTATTAGGTACTAAAACCAAAAAAAGTGAAGTAAAATTTTCCATTTTAGTGGTACTTTCCACTTTTTAATTTAATTTTCCATTTCCAACAATCGTTTGTTCCGATTATAGCGCCATCTATCCATAGCTTGAAAAAATGCTTCGAATAAAAGTTGCCTATTTTTACGTAAAGAATTCAAATCTGTAATAAAAATTTGGGGCTTCCATTTAAGATTTTAAAGTAACCTCCAACCCCACCTCCGTGGGAGGTCATGTTTGATACCATTCGATAGATTTTTCAAAAACATTATGAAATTGCATTTTGCAGTTTTTCGATCTGATGTTTATTTTGCGAAATATCGCGGGTTTGAATTTAAAATTTTAAATTTACCCCCCATGTTTGGTACCTACCATTCAATCGATTTTTGAAAAATATTGAAGACATATTTTTTAGTTTTTCGATCTAACGTTCATTTCGCGAAATATTCGCTTTTTTTGTGAAATTCTTGATTCACGCATACTTAACTTACCTTATCTTAATCTGACAATTTCGAGTATTATCCCGCATAACGAACTTCCCTGTGTTAAGAATGGCAGAGGTACATCTGCAGGTTACCAGACTTCTCTCCATATGATAATCTGACGCGCTCAAGTAACTGCAAAAATCCCCGCTTGGGCTCCCCTACCATAAGCGCCGATTTTTATATAAACAAATATGAGCGTTCAAAATTTGAAACTTCATTGTTTATCTATGAAGCATAACGTAAACAATTAACGTAAAAAGTGGAAATTATGTATAGTTCATATCACTAGCTACAAAAGGTAAAAGTTTTAAGTTTCTACATTGTAAAAAACAAGAGAATTTAAGCATTTTCCATTAAAATCGTTTTTTTTTATTTAAGCAGTTAATAAACATAAAAAAATGTTTTTTTATTGACTATTTGTGTATTGTGCCCGCAAATACATATGTCTGCAAATTTTCATTCATTTTCATTGACGAAGAGGCAGTCAAATTAACGTCTAAAGATTTGATGCAAACTATTGAACTAAATAAAAGCGTTTAAAAATCAAATAAGAGATCTTACATTACTTATATATTGTTTATACGTAAAAACTGATGTAATCCTTTGCAAAAACAGTTGCTAGATATCTGTATCAAAGAGTGTCATGAATAAAGCTTTTATTTTGTTAATTTCCTTGGTCTATAATTACAACTCAAAAAGAGACTGACAAGGGTGACTGATTAAATTATAAAAATAGAAAATATTTGAAAAGCAATAGTAAAACTAAGTATGTATGTCCAACATTTTTAGCTTCTTACTCATCTACGAAAATGACAGAAATCGTTTATAGCAGCTTTACAAACTGTCAATCAAAAGATCGAAAATAAAAATAAATTGATTACCAAATGAAATAACCCATTACCATTTACTGCCTAGATCTTTATTGCTAACATTCATTTCCTTATGTACTATCTAAATAGGCTTTTTTGTTCTTGAAAAACACATGCAAGTGTCATGAAAAGGTGTAAGTAATGGCTTGTAAGTTATTTTCCACATCGGCGAGCCGTGTTCAACGACAAAAGTAAAAAAATGCTTAAAGAGGTAGTGCGACATATATTTATATTTTTGTAGGTAGGTACTGCTAATTATAAACAGTGGCGATGCATGGTCAAACATTTTTATCATCCTATCAGGCTGATAAAAAAATGGTAAGTTTTTGGCAGTTGTTTCTTCCTATCTCCAAGATTCTGCGCCATATAATATAAGTACTCTTAATCTTCTTCTTCTTCATGTGCCGTGCTCGATTATCGAACGTTGGCTATCAAATTTGCTATAGAAATTTTGTTAACGACAGCTCGGAAAAGGGATGCAGAGGATCTGTTATAACATTCTCTCAGGTTTTTAAGCCATGACGTTCTTCTTCGACCTGGCCCACTTCTTCCGTCCACCTTGCCTTGTATTATTAAATGGAGTATATTATATCTCTCTGGGTGTCGCATAACATGACCAAAATATTCAAGATTTCGATTTTTAACTGTTCTGACGACTTCCGTGACTTTTCCCATCCGGTGCAAAACAACTTCGTTACGAACTCTATCCACCCAACTTATTCGTAGGATTCTTCGGTATAACCAAATTTTAAAGGCTTACAATTTCTTGAGAAGAGTATCTGTTAAAGTCCAATAGTACTCTTAATACAGTTGTTAAATATTTTGATTTGGGGTAATTCTGATATATCGGCATAATATGCCAATAGTCGATATTTGCTATGTTCGGTTAGGAGACAAATGTCGCCTGCCAACTGCAAGTCCTATAGAATAGAATAGAAATATGCTTTATTGTCACTGAAAATTATACAATTTTATGGACAAAGTTTAACATAGAGTCACGAAAAAGATATACATAACAATAACAAATACAATTTTATAAAATTAGATAAATCGTCAATAAAAAAAATATAAACAAGTTAAAAAAGTGAAGTAAAAAAACAAAAACCAATATATTGCAAAATTACTATAGATTGCAAAATTGAACATACAACATAATATAATAAAACACAAACAAAGGAACTAATAAGTTTAAGCTGCTGTATGTGACACCCAAATATAGATAAATACACTTTGGTTACTTGTACATTACTGTGATTTCTTAGTTAGTCATTAAGAAACTCTTCTACTGAATAATATGGTCTTTTAGATAAATGAGCTTTTGTCATTTTACGGAACTTGAGAAAGGATGTTGCAGATTTGAGTTGTAAAGGGAGATGGTTGTATAGTTTTTTTTACGGAATATAGTATAGATTTCTTTACTAACTCAGAAGACGGGATCGGTAAATAGACATCAAAAGTTGAATTTCTGGTGGAGTAGTCATGATGAGGCCTTGCTGGAAAGACATGCATGTGTTTACGAATTAAGCAAACAGTTTCTAAAATATACAAAGATGGAAGGGTTAAAATTATCGTGATATCTTATTGCTCTTTTTTATAATTTGAAAATAACATCAAATTGGGTAGCTGTACTAGACCCCCAAAAAGGAAGACCATATTGAAGATGAGACTCGAATAAAGAAAAATATGTTATTTTAGAAGATGCTAAATTGAGTTCCTTCGAAACAGATCTTATGGCGTAGCAGGCTGAGGCGAGTTTTTTTCTTAACAAATCGATATGAAGGGAGCATTTGAGGTTGCTGTCTAAAAGAATACCAAGAAATTTTACAGAATCAACGGTAGAGATCTGGCTGCTATTCACAAGCAGGGGTTGAAGAGCACCTTTATATGATAATGGTACCGTTTTATCCACGTTATAGGAGAGTAAGTTAGAGTCAGACCAGGTTTTTATCGTAAGAAGATCAGGAGTTATAGTTGCATGAAGAGTTGCAATAGTTGAGTTGCTCCAAGTGATACTGGTATCATCAGCAGAAAGAAAAATTTTTCCATCGATTTTTAAATTAGTGATGTCATTTATAAAGATAAGGAAAAGTAGAGGACCCAATACTGAACCTTGTGGTACTCCACATACAATGTTTTTGAGACTAGAGTCAGTATCATTTGCTCTAACCAGTTGTTTCCTATTATCTAAGTAAGATTTGAACCAATTCAAAGAAATACCTCGAATTCCATAGAAATTAGGTTTTTTAATCAAAATATTGTGATTTACACAATCAAAAGCTTTGGAATAGTCACAGAAAACAGTGGCAGTATAAAGATTATTGGATTATTGTTTAGTGCTTGGTAAACCTCGTGAAGTACAGAAAACATGGCATCAGTTGTACATTTATTAGTTAAGAAGCCGAACTGATTTTGTGATAAAATATTGTTATCAAAGAGAAAGGACATAAGCCGGGTTTTTATGAGCCTCTCAATAATTTTGGAGAGTACCGGTAGTAGGGCAATAGGTCTATAGTTGCAGGCATTAGATTTTTCGCCACCTTTATAAAGAGGAATAATAATGGCTGTCTTTAGGTACTCTGGAAATTTACCGTTTTCAAAGGAATCATTAATTAGTGACAGGAGGAGTTCTAACACATTATCTGTGAGATTTGAGAAGATTTTTATGGATAGTCCATCAGTACTACAAGATGATTTGCTTTTGATACTATTGATCGTTTGGATCAATTCAGATTTATAGATTGGTCTTACAAAGAATGAATTCGAGAAAATTTCTGAATTAGGGAGATAGGAAATGGGATCTTGTTGAGACTGAATAGTTGATGTTATATTTTTACTTACGTTAATGAAGTATTCGTTTAGATTTTCAGGGTTTGGAAGGGCAAATGTTTGAGCTGCGTGGGTTTTATTTCGAATATCGTTTATTATTAGGATTAGGAATAGAGTCGGGAACAGTTAGCATCAATAGAGAAATATCGCAAAGGCAAACATTAATAGCGTGTCAAGACGTAAATAACGGATAACGGTTTATTTCAATATAGACATCAACAGAGTTATCGCAAATGTTGTGGGCGGGGTTTAACGTTATTATGACAACCAACGTTTGGGGTAAAATGTAACCTAGAAATTAATGTTGAGGAATATTGTAATTATTTTTATTTTATTGAAAAATGAATTTGGATATTGAGCAGGTTACCATGCATTTTAATTTTAACCCACAACAAATATACCTATATAATAAGAACAAAAATAATATAAAATATCTGAATAACTAATATCTTAAGCACAAAAGTAGTCTTTTTTAGACAAAATAAGAACACACGTGTTTCTCAACACAGGAAACAATATATTTCACAGTATTTAGTTTATAAAATTTGTATTCTACAAATTTATTTTTATGTTTCATCACAAATGTCAAATTAGCGTTAACATTATTACCGTCCCTTATTTGAACCTATTGTCTTATATAGACAATACTATAACAGAAAGCTTTGAGGTCAAACAAGGAGTGCGGCAGGGTGATCCATTATCGTCTATAATGTTTAGCATATTACTAGAAAAGGTTATACAGGAAGCAAACATTAATAGAATAGGTCTGATCTACACAAAAAACATCAGTGCTTGGCATTCGCATACGATTTGGTAATCTTGGCTAGGAGCAAAATAGAACTTATAGAAACAGTCATGAAACTCGAGGAGAGGGCAGCAACCAAAGGATTGTATATAAATTAAGCAAAAACAAAGTATATGGAATGGACAAATAAGCAATTCGTTCGGGAACAATACATAATAATGACAACAGCAAAGGGAACACAGTATAAATTCGAAGAAGTTGAGAGATTTGAGTACTTAGGAACTGTCTTCACAAGAGACCCTAACTGTGAAGAAGAAATACAAAAGAGAATTATGTCGGGCAACCGCGCTATATTTGCTCTTAATGGGTTGTTAAGAAGTAAAAATATATCACGAAGAGCAAAACTAAGAACTTACAAGGCCGTAATAAGGCCGATAGTAACGTATGCTTCTGAAACATGGGTCACAACAAAAAACATCAAGAGTTGTTATTAGTTTGGGAGAGGAAAATACTGCGCAAAATCTTCAGTGGGAAAAACTTAAATGGACAATGGGTAAGAAGAACAAATAAGGAACTAACTGAGCTCTATCAAGATCCTAACATACTAGCAGTAATTAAGGCGCAAATACTTAGATGGTTGGGCCATGTGCAGAGGATGATTCCATCTAGAATTCCCAGAATGGTACTATCTAGTGCATTGGCAGGGAAAAGACGAAGAGGAAGACCGAGGTTACGATGGAGTAATGGAGTTAGAGAAGATATGAGAAGAATTAACGTAAGGAACTGGGAAAGAAAAGCGACTGACAAAAGGGAATGGAAAAGAATAGTACATCAAGCCATGGGCCTACTAGGCTCGTAGTGCTTACATATTATTATTATTTCAACCTAAATAGTGGGAATCGTTATCCGGTATTAGCGTAACATTCACTCTGCGCTTGCGTACATGTCAAAATAGCGTATTTTGCTATTAGAGTGTGATAAAAATGTATTTGCAATATCTCTCTACTGTTTATCTTTGCTTTGCATGGCTATATATTCTATTATTTATGCCGCATGTTCCAGTCTGGCTTTGTATCTGTTGTGGAATCATCTGGTCAGATTGATGTATTTCATCGGTAGTCCATATAGGTTCAGAATCTTCCACATTTACTCTCTGTTTATAGTATCGAAAGCCTTTTCGAAGTCAATACATATTATTAAATTTTTATTTAAATGCCATCCGCTAGCTTGTTCCAAGGTAATTATTAGACTACAAAAGTGTTCCACAATGGTTAGCACGAAAGCCGGCTTCGTCGTTTCTTAGTTTCTTGTCTAGCTCTGGCTTCAGTTTCTTCAATATGCATTCGGTAAAAAGTTTGATGAAAGTTTCAATAATTTCATTTCCATCTTGTTAGATCGCCGCGTTCAAACTACGTCGTCATCGACAGGAGATTTTTTTATTTTCCATTACTAAAATTGTCGTTTTAACTGCGTAGGCTGTTATTTCTGGCATTAATTCTGATCCCTGGTTTATATTTCGACTCAAAACTTTTAAACTTTTCCAAAAGGATTTGCAAAACGTTTTCAATCTGAATCAGATCATCCTCAGTGCCTAGAACGAAGTATTTCCACGTTAAAATGAATACAAAAGGTTTAAAATTGTGACTAGGTTAAAGAAAAATGTGGCAATACTTACGTTCTGCTTCACAAAAGAAACTAGCAACTTATTTAGAAAGGTTACATCGATATAAATGGTTTACATAACAATTAAGTGATATTTGTAGCGACTCCAAGTCGATGTTACAAGATGAAATGTGCTAGGAGTGCTCAAAGGGCAACATGGTTCCCTGCTCGTTAAGAACTCGTGGTTCTTGCCAGTTCAATGGACACAGACCAACTAAAGTGAAGGAGATGACAATCCAATTATCAGACCGAAGTGACATGACAAGACAGGTAGTCAATTTTTGGTTATGAATTTCAAATTATTATTGTTGTTTAAAAAATTTTTGGATTATATATTAGTAACTGTATAAAATTGAAATTTAAATTATAATAATTAGATTTTATTGTAAAAGTATATGAGCCAACTCTCTACTCTCTGTTACAGAAAGAACTGTTGTTAGTGTTAGGTAGATAAAATGCAAGTCAGTGACGTCATCGGTGATTAAATTTGAGAAAGAAGGCAAACAGTTTTATTTAGTTTGAAAGAAAAGGAAAATTAGTTCTATGTACGCCACCTATATGATAGGTACCAAGATAAGGTATATTTAATGTTGTAAAAATAGCTAGGTGATGTTGGTTGCCTATGTATATGTTTGTAATGTTTATTGACAAATTGAAAATATTATAATTTAATTGGTTGTCTGAATTAGAGAACTAAAAACTAGAAAAGATAATGGAGCAAACAGACTGACATGAAAGTAATGTATATCATTGTGAAGCTTCCCACATAGGCGAGAAGATTGTTTAGCAAAATCAAATTGAGAACGAGTGATGTTGGTTGCCTGATATTCTAGGTTGAAATTAAAATTGTTTAATTAAAATTACTGAAAAAATATTAGTTATTTAATGATAATTACCTAAAAGATGTTGTCAGAAATTTTTTTTTTTTTTTTATAAAACATTTTTAAATTTTATAATTATGATTTAAAAGAATCCAGTCAAAGATGGAATAACCTGAATGATAATATCAGAAATGCAAAATGAATTATGTGTCAAACAATTGTTATTATTAAACTGAATGGATGAAGTTAATGAGTTATAACATAAGAGGCAACCATAGGAAGTAGTTAGGGTGTGAGTGTATATTGGAATGATATTTATATAATACAGGCTGAGAGTTGGGGTTATTGTCAATATGAGGCAAAGATCTTGATGGAATAATTCATTGGATGGGTTAACTGAAAATTTGAAATTTTATAGTCAGTAATGGAAAGCAGGTTGATGTATTGTTGAGAGAAAAAAGTAGAGAGTAGTGTTGCCAAATGGAAAAAAGAAGAAGAACAACCAGATCAAGAAATGCATGGGGAACCGGAAACATCAGAAACAAGAGGTATGGCCATGTAACTATGTGGATTGGGAAAATGTATGAGAGAGGAGTGGTAATGTAAGAAGGTAAACTTTGTTGTGGTTAGTAATCTAACTTAGATTTAAGGAAAATGTGTGAGGGAAGATTGGAAGAGAAAGGAGGTAAACTGTGGTAAGGGTGGGATAGATAAAAGGGGGGGGGACAGAAAGAAAAGAATAAAAGAGCATATTTGAAATCCTTTTGGAGGACTTTTATGTTTTTTAATAAAACTTTTTATACCAATATACAAAAGAAGTTTTTACTTCAGTATGGTTTTTTAACTATGGTATACAGCCAGCTACGGGGATTTTCCCATTGATTTTGTTTTAAACTTTTGTTTTCTTTGATTATTTTAGTTATTTCTCTTGTATTGTTTTTTCTTATGTCTTTCGGATTGACCGCTTGATATCTTTATTTCATTTCTTCAACGTTGTGTAGTTGCACTCGTATTTTTCTGTTAGCTATCTTTTTCTACCTATTGAATCTTTGAAATTCTGGCTTAATTTTTCTTTACGCGGGCAGCACTCCCTTTCCGTTTTTAGTGCCTTTGATTTCCCATTATTTACTTGTTCCAATTTGACATTTAATCGTACCTTTGCTAGGATTAATCTGTTATCGCTTCCTATCGAAAATTTGTTGAGTACTTCAATGTCTTTGATTACTTCTTTTCTGTAGGTTATGATGAAATCTATCTCATTGTTGACACTACCATCCATGTCCAATTATGAGGCTTTTAACGAAAAATGAGTTCATCATGGATACATTTTTCTGGAGTAAGAAGTTAATCAATCGAATTGAAACGTATTAGACTTTCTTAGAGTTAAGATAGAAGAGGCTAAAAGTGCATTCAATAATATGAAACAAAAATTGTGTAGTAGAGACCTCAGCCTAAATTTTAGAACACGAGTACTAAAGTGTTATGTATTTTCTGTTCTTTTGTATGATGTGGAGACATGGACTCTTAATAAACAATATCTCAATAGATTGGAAGCATTTGAAATGTGGACATATCGAAGAATACTGAGAATCTCCTGGACAGACAGAATAACCAATGAAGAAGCACTAAGAAGAATATAGAACAGCAGGGAGATACTGGATTTCCTCAAAATAAGAAAACTACAATATTTGGGTCATATAACACGTGGTGACAGATATGAACTCCTAAAATTAATAATGCAGGAAAAGATTCACGGAAGGCGCAGCATAGGTAGAAGGAAAATGTCCTGGCTGAGACATCTCAGAGAATGGTTTGAATGCGGCTCAACTGAACTCTTTCGGGCTGTAGTGTCAAAAGTTAGAATAGCGATGATGCTTGCCAACCTTCGTCTCGGAGATGGCACGTAAAGAATGAGAAGAAGAGTTTTTTAAAAGGCCAGATCTGTTAAACCAAACATTATTGTGAGAGTATAAAAAATAATTTCAGGTCGCAATGTCTCCATAGAGACCAAGAGACCAAATATTTGCAATGCTATCAAACCACCACTGATTGCTATAGAAACAAACTGTAAAATGCCGACGTACGCCCCTGTCAAGTCAACGTACCTGCTCACCCCATCCGACCATCGCTGATTGTTTGATTACCATCAACAGAAGAATAACGCTCCCACGCCGAAGAAACTTGTCAATGTCATTTAAACGTCAATCACCGAACCGTTGAGTCTGCGTTAATTACCCATCGTGGCTTAATGGCAGTGAGAAATTTCGAAAAAGAAACGAAACGTTTTTGAAGAAGTAATTATTGTTAATAGACTAAGAGCCGGGATAGGTAAAATTTGCTAATCAATTTACGCACCGTAATAATCTATAACTTAGTTTGCGAACTGTTTGCTTACGTACAGTTCGTTGAAAATATATTTACAGCGAACTCATTGCAAACTCATCACGATTCATGAAAAGCAACGAACCAACTATGAACCAATACACGGACGAAGTTTATTTAAAGAACTCATTTCATTTGTAATTTTGGTATAGATTACATTGTGTTTCACACGTTGCTAAACTCACGTAGAGTTTTGCCTTTCTTAGTGTTCTCATTTTAACTCTTCTCATCATTTGTATAATTTTATTTGTCTGGTATTGTTTCTGCCGCATATGATATAATAGGTTATATTGATGTCTTATATACATATTTTGAATGTAGTAATGAAACACAGACTTACTCACAATCATTTAATTATACTTTGACGACCGGTTTCGATCTCTACATTATACAGATCATCTTCAGGTCGGCGTTACAAGTAGTTAAATGATGCCGTTACAAGGGATGCGTTGCCACTTAGTTGTTATCATATTAATTCGTCCAACTTATGCCAATTGGTTGGCTGGGAGAGCTATACGGTAAACAGACATGTTACGCAGGTCAAAACAAAGTAAAATTTTTTGAATTTGGAACGGATCCTGAAGGAAGATGCGTGCTGTGAAACAGGTGATGACTTGTTAGAATGGAGAAAGACAATGCTCAAGTGGTTGTGTATTGAATGTAGCCAAGTATGAAAACTTTATTGTAGACACTTGTACAAATGTGATGGTCTTAGCTCGTAGATGTTTTACGATACGGGCAGAGGTCAAAGCATAGGAAATGACAAATAGGAAATTATTTTAATAATTAAATAATAAGAAAGAAAGCTAATTAAATGAAAAGTAGTAAAAAATATCAAAAAGATTGGTTAAGAAACTGTAAAAGTAAATTATAAAAAGATCAGAAAAGCAAGGGTTTAAAGGAATATGTTCAAAGAAAAGTTATTGGTAGGGTGTGGTGTAGGCACTTACTTGAGAATAGTTTTTAAATAAATAAATAAATTAACACATAACACATAGGATTTAAAAAAGCATATATTTTGACTTTGCTTTCAGTATTTAGATATTTGTTCTTCCATACGTTTTTGTTTTTTTGGCTTTTCGAGATTCTAACTGCTTTCATTGTTTGTTCTCTGACCTCTTTTAAGATATTTCCATAGATTGTTAATTTCGCTCCAAGATATTTGAAGTAACTCACCTGTTACACAGTTTTGCAGTCAATTTCTAATTTGCATCTTATCGGTTCTTTGGAAATTATTATAGGCATTTAGTTTTCTCGGTGTTGATGAGCATATTTAGTTCTTTTGCTTTAGTATTAAATACATGCAGTAGCTTTTGGATATTGTCTTCAGAATCTGCGATAAGGACAGCATCGTCAGCGTAGCAAACGACTCTAAAGAATGTATTACCGATCTAAATCCAGCTGTTCTGGGAAAGTTTTCTATTATTTTGTCCATTATTAAATTAAATATGAAAGGGCTCAGTAAATCGCCTTGAACTCCGCTTATGGTATTGCTGGGTGGATTGAGTAACTCACAGTACCATTGCCGGTCTTAAGCCCGGGTAAAGGAGGAGGGTTCCCAGACCAAGTTGGCCCCCTACCTGGGGAAAATCTCAACACGGCTCGCAGAAATGTGCAAGAAAACATCAAGAAGACGGACTAATATCTGGAATCAAAATAAACTCAGAATTGCCACCTGGAACATCATGTTTTGGAAAGCAAAGGATCAAAAGACAGTAGAAGAGCTCAAAGAAAACAGCCATACCCTAAATAAAAAAGATTAATTTAATTAACCAGTAAATAATTATTTTTAGCAATTTTTATGTAACACCGGGTATGTAGTTCATTTTCAACAAATGATTTTCTTGAATCACATACGTATAAAAGCACTCGCGCTTGAGCAAAGATTTTCATTATGGAAAATCGGATTGCAGTAACTTCTCCGCTTCTCTAACTTCAAATGTCAGATCAAAAGGAATTAGGAGTCTGCGTTATAGTTTCTCTGCTGGAAGACAATTACTTAAATAGAACGCCCGAGTGCCTCGTATATTGTCTCTGGTAGATAGATAGGATACGTTTCCAGGGTAATAAGTGACATAAAGGGATACGTGGTGTGTAAAGAGAGATATGTTCGACTACATAAACCGTACGGGGTAGAGTTTCACGTAGCACCCTTATTAAGGCAGAATAAGATAATATTTACGGTAATTAAAGGCTTAAAAAGTTTAAAGGAGCGAACTATTTTGATACACAACAATTTGATAAACACTTTGGATTTCGCAAAGGAATAGGAATACGTGAAGCTCTTTCTTCACTTAATATACTGATACAAAGGTGCCTGGATGTAAATCAAGATATCTATGCGTGGTTTATTGGCTATAACAAAGCATTCGATAAAGTACGACATGAATAATTAATGAATGAAATAGGAAATTGTTGAATATATGAATTTTGCGAAATAAAAGGCAGATATGGAGCAGTGAGTTTTATTTAATATTGCCCAAGTATACTTCACTCCTAGAGCATCTTCAGGGGCATTTCGTCAAAAAACAGAAAGGTATCTTCGAATGTCATTAATTGCCTGAGTGGTGGCAACTTCAATTTACATATATCTAACAATTACTTAACGTACACTACACGAAGAACAAACAGATAAATTTGAGTGCCGGTAATTTTTGTACTTCTACATGTTGAAGATGGAGGTATAATGTACCTCCGTCCAATGTACACGTCACTCAGTTTTGACGATACCTTGTTTAGTTTAGAGTAAAATTCTCGTGTATTTTATATCGTTATTGTGTGTCTAGATTTTTATTATTAATTAAATTTATTGTACCAGTGCTATTGTGTTAGTGTTTCTCGGACTAGTGTAAATGAGGCATTAAATCGACGGTTTAAACATAAAACATTTACGAAACAACTTTGACAACATCATAAGTTAGTTATAGTAGCAAAGTCAGTCATTAAATTAAATATTTGTTAATGATTGTATTCTTTATTTCCCACGTTAGTGCGTAGTCCTTCGAGTTGTAATTTATTTCATTGCTAATTACGTTCTAAATGGTAGTAAGGTCGCCATCCTTATTTATTGTTCATCTTCCTATATATTTGTTGAACAAATTTTCCGTTTTATCACCCAAGTTATTGTTAATACATTTCGCAGCACGAGAAATTCATTGAATTCACACTCATCTCCGCTACAAACTTGAAACGTTTTATCATGTCTGCTCTGATGGGATCAGGGATAGGACTAAATACTTAGATACTGGGGGTCGAAATGGGGCTAGTAGAAGGAACAGACACATAAAGCTTCTTTGCGAACGGCAGCTCATTGGTTGTGCGGTGGCAGGTCGTGGAATCGTTAGGGGCGGGGGGATGAGAAGGTTTAAAATATGACTAACTACCATATAAATAAAGGATACTTACTCGGACTGGAGGATTTTCCTACTATTTAACGAAATTTTTACGCCGTTTGAAAAATCCCCCGATACACATATTTGGTACTTACTGTGGTTCAATACAGTACTTACGGATACCAAATGAGAGACATTCATCTTAGATTCCTCGTTTGGGTCAAACTGGGCTATTATTTACCATCCTATGGCTTCTATGCCATTTCTTATTTTGTTAGGTATTCTAAAACTTATTTCACTTGTATTAATATTTGGTTAATAATTTTCCAAAAAAAAGGTTACACAAATTAAAATAGGTACATTTTCCAAACATTTGTTTTGAACCTCATTTTTATTTAAAAAAATATTCTTTGACAGGAAATGAATGATAAAAACAACTATATGATTTTACAATTCTTAACCTTATTTTTAGCAGTGTATCTCTAAACAAAAATTTACTTATGGCTGTCAAATGTCACTGCCATTCTATCTAATTTACATAAAACTTTCCGTTAGTTACCATGTTGAAAATAAACTATTAAAATATTTAAAACCTTTACCAAATTAATATCCACTTGGAATTTAATCAAAAATAAATATTATTTCATACCTTTAAATAAAAAAAAACAAAATCCCATCGTCACACGTGACACTTCAAACACTTGTCCAAAAATTTTCCATCCAGGACAAAGGGGGAGGCATTCAAATCATAACGAAACAGGAAACAGGATAAAGTTGATACCAAATCAGAAATCTCATCCCATAACATCATAAAAACTGGAAATGCTTCTCAATACTATAGAATCGCGCACTTCTCTACCGGCATACCTAACTGCGTCACAATAATACTGTATACTCGATTTTCACATAAATATATCCAATGTAATGGAGTGAAATTTTCTACCAGTATTCCATAATATTTACAGGACAAATTGCAAGTCCTTTTCTTCGTTTACCATAACGAAAAAAGCCAATTTTAAACCGGTAATTGCGGTTCTCTGTGAGTCTGTGAGTTCTACTAGAAAAGGCGTTTACCTTTCAAACGTGCTTTTAGAACTAATATTCTTTTCGGAGGGATACCCAACCTTCCTAAAATTGTCCTTGCGCGTCAAGCCGAAGCATTTCTCGAACGAAGATGTTGACCAGTAGTCTAAGACAATTCAACGATCTTTCAAAATTCAGACCAATAGTAACAAAAGATGCTTCGCGCTCAAAAGAAAGGAAAAATATACTCGGAACTTTTTAACGAATCCTTCTAGAATAAAGATGTTTACACAAATAAACAGGAAATTTCCTAACGTTTCTAAATGTTAAGCAATAATCCGTTGTACTTAGAAATAGGGGTGGTTCAGAATATTTATGGTAAACTACTTTATAAAATAAATAAGAAAAATAGATATTTTTCTTGAGATGGGATATAAAATTAATGAATTCTATTAACAAAAGATTGTAGCGGAAATTTGTAATGCTACAAACTTCCTACTAACGTTCGTCCATAACTTTTCAATTTAAGGTTATGTATTTCGAGCGAATTTAATAAAGCTAAAGTAAAAGCAACACTAACGAGTAGCGAACAGCTCGAACTGTTCGTTACTCGTACAGAAACTGGCGTCTGTACTTTTTAGCTATTTACAAATATGAGGGGAAAATTAAATTTAATACTTATAGGTTTTGTTCGACAAAGTTTGTAATTTACTTATTGTTTCTGCGGCTTTCAAATACCCAAGAAATCCTGGGTATATTGCATTAAAAAAATGGTTTTACCCATCGAAAACTTGTAGCCAAGAAATCCCGGGTAGCAAACATTCAATAGGTATGGTTTGACCTACCTATTAGAAATTTAGACGTTGTACAAGGCCAACCAATGGTATTGCATTGCAATTATAATTTTAAGTAGTCAAGCAGTCTATATCAACTTATAATTCGACCCTAATTTGGTAGTCGTATTTATTAGTTATCAACTCTCGCGTAGTTGTGTTAATCAATATCAATTTGTAATCCAGAGCAGCTGCCACCGCTTACGCTTTTAAGAGTTTTAGATGAAAAACTCTCGCGTATTTGTAGTACATACAGAATTCGATCAATCTGGTAGACGCCTTTATTGTTTACTGTTTCATATCTCGCGTAGTAGTGAAAAAGTAAGAACTTAGACTTACTAATGAAGTAAAAACCTCACATGTAGGTAGGTGGTATATAATTTATTAAAAAATTTTTTCTAAAAATGATCCAAGATGGATAAAATCACAAACGTTTTCGGACCAATCAGTCCATCATCAGGTGGTAGAAACTTCAGATCCAAAGTAGTTGGATCTGAAGTTTCTACCACCTGATGATGGACTGATTGGTCCGAAAACATCATCAGGTGGTAGAAACTTCAGATCCAAAGTAGTTGGATCTGAAGTTTCTACCACCTGATGATGGACTGATTGGTCCGAAAACGTTTGTGATTTTATCCATCTTGGATCATTTTTAGAAAAATTTTTTTAATAAATTATATACCACCTACCTACATGTGAGGTTTTTACTTCATTAGTAAGTTTTTATTATGGTATACAGCCAATGAGAGGAATCTTTTCCTTTATATTTTAAGAACTTAGAATCCAACCAGTTTTTATGCTTCCTTGTTAAGTTTAGAGTAAAAAATCTTGCGTATTTTATATAGTTATTGTGTGTCTAGCTTATAGTTTAACGTATAGTTACAAGTTTCGCAAATGATTCTTATTAATTAAGTTTATTAAACTAAAGAAACCACCTTAGTTCATATTATAGTTAGTGGCATTTAAACAGTGCTATCGTCTTTGTGTTTTGCGGACTAGTGTAAATGAGACATTGAATCGGTGGCGGTTTAAATATAAGAACTCTACAAAAGAACTTTATTCAGATCTTAATTTAGTTATAGTAACAAAGTTAGTCATTAAATTAAATATTTGTTATTGATTGTATTCTTTATTTCCCACGTTAGTAGGTGGTCCTTCGAATTGCAATTTATTTAATTGCTTATTGCGCTCTCAATGGTAGTAAGATTGCCATCCTAATTTATTGTTCATCTTCCTACATATTTGTTGAACAAATCTTGTTTTATCACCCAGGTTATTGTTAGTACATTTCGCAGCACGGAAAACTCATTAAATTCACACTCATCTCCGCTACAAACTTCCGACTAACGTTTATCCGCAACTTTTCAATTTGAGGTTATGTATTTCGAACGAATTTAATAAAGCTTCATTAAAAGCAACACTAACGAGTAGCGAGCTGCTCGAACTTTCGAACTCGATATATGTTATCCTTAATTACTAAAGCATCGAGTGCCGAATAATGTACAGTAACTGGCGCCTACAGTTTTTAGCTATTTACAAATATGAGAGAAAATTAAAATTTAATACTATTACGTTTTGTTCGACAAAGTTGGTATCTAACTTACTTTGTCAAAGTTGTCTGGAAACAACGAGAGGGTTAAATAATGTAATATTCTGGTGTGTTTAAGTAATTAAATATATTATAAAGTAATATTATATGAAGAGAGCTCCTGTATCATTATCTTCATCATGGCGCTACAGTCAAGAGACTCAGCCTTCTCAAGCTTTCTGCAACATTCTGCGCTGTTGTTTAAATTTTCCAGTTGGCAACATGCTAAGTATGACCAGTTGACAGAGGCAGTATCCATAGATAGAGAAGTAAGACAAGGTTGCATTCTGTCCTCGGTGTTATTTAATATATACTTTAAACATATCTTCGAGTCAGCACTGGGAGAACGACAGGAAGCTACAGGAAGGGGAACCATAGCAAACACTCGTGTTTTCTATGGTTCTTTATGGCTAAGATCAGCGTTCGTAACGATGAAGTTTTTTTTCCAGAAGTCACGTTACCACTTAGTACCAAAGTTTGTATCATCAGATTCTACGTATATTCTACGTTATTAAACGGAGTAAAGGCCCGGATACTTTCTGAAGCTTCTTTAAAAACACTCTAGGCCTTCAAGATGTGGTGTTACAAGCGAATTTAAAAAAAATCATATGTTACTTGTGTGAATAATATTGGGGTTCTACGTAGAATGTGCAAGGAATGCAAGCTTATTACCATCAAAGAGCACATAGAATATCTTGGCCATGTTATAATAAGTAATTATAACAGCGATATGGCTTGTTGCGACTTATTCTTCAAGGCAAGGTATTTAGAAAGATATGACCAAGGAGAAGAAGAATATCTTGCCTTCAAATCCCGAGAAAGTGGTTTTTTATTCTTTTTTATTCATCGACAACCGGTCCATTCCGAATAGCAGCAAGCAAAGTTAGGATAACCATGCTGATCGCCAATATTCGGAATGCATAGACAGCGTAAGAAGAAGAAGAACATCTTGTGGATCTTCTAAGAACTGCAGCTCGGAATTTTGAACTCGATGCTTAATTACTAAAGCATCGAGTGCCGAATAATGTACAGTAACTGGCGCCTACAGTTTTTAGCTATTTACAAATATGAGGGAAAATTAAAATTTAATATGATTAGGTTTTGTGCGAGAAATTTTATAACTTACTTATTGTTCGGAAACAACTAGGTAATTGGATATAATATTCAGATGTTTTTTTAATTAACGCATAAGGAATGCATAAATAAACAACACAACTGTTTAATACAATAAGCCCAGAAACAGACGAATCACTCTGCAGCGCTACTAGTTGGCGCCACAAAGTAGCTTCCGATGATCAGCCGTAAATTATTAGCGCCATAACAGACGAGCGACTGTGGCCGGCCACAGTCGTTCGCATAAGAACCCACGGTAAACCACTTTTGTGGATCCACAGAGTCGCCGGCCACAGTCGCCCGTCTGTTATGGCACTTATGTAAATTATACGTGTCATTCCAGACGAGCGACATCAGGGGCCAGCCACTATCGCCGAACCTCACTGCAAGTTGCGTCCACTACAAAATCGCTGGCGCTACAAAATCGCACTGTCTAAGCTATGTGGCGCCACATAGTAACGCTGTAGAGTGGATCGTCTGTTCCTGGGTTAAAGAGATGCAAGATGAATAACTTCGGTATTTCATCACCCTGAAAAATATTCGGGAGAAGATTCAAAGTGACCATGGCTCTGCGCACAACAAGAACATCATATTCAATAAAGTCACGAGAGCGAATATGGTCATCATTATCATCATTAACAGTTATTCTATCCATTGTCGGATGTAAGCCTCCCTTATAGTCTGTATACACGACAACGATGCGATGTGACTATGCAGTTCGTTGGTATCGATTTATCGAACGTGTGGACGCAAATCGACGCAGATTTTTGGTTAAAAATTAAAATAAAAAAAGGACTCTTTCTATTATAACTAACTACTTATATAAATCCTTACGTACACTGACATATTGAAGCAATATTTTAGTAAACAAATAGTTAAATAAAAAACTTCAACTTGTATTTTGGTATAAAATCGTTTATTAAAAAATTATTTAAAAGTCATCCAAATGGATTGCAATACTTTTTCGTTCTAATTCAGAACTGCATTCTACTGAGTAGTTTGAAACTAGCACACTATTTAAAGTGGTAACCCCATAATATATGGTTTAAATATCTTATTTTACTAGAACATGGTGGCTACAGATCGATGTTGTTAGATATAATAGAACACATGCTCAAAGGGCAACATGGTTCCCTGCTCGAAAATGCTAGGTAGTTGCCAGTTCAATGGGTACAGATCAACTCTTTTTTTTTAAATAGGTAAATATTTTTTCTTACCATATCCTACTTGTAAAATAGCTGCAACTGATCATACCTGTAACAAAATTTTAATTATTAGGTCATTGCTCTAAATAAACGTATAGAGTTAAATCTAAAATAATCTCTCCCGTAAATATGCAGTGAACCCAAATTATTATTTGGTGCAAGACATATTTGTTCTATATTTTTAAAAACACTAAGCCAATTTTGAATTTAACTCATCTTATATACAATGCAGGTGGCTATTTTCATAAGGATTGGTGTTTTCGTGGAGGATGAGAACATACTAGTATTTTTGTATTGATAGGTAAGGTAAAAAGTTTTATTTAAATATTTATTCTAACACAATTTACATCAAAGTATGCTGGATCTAACACAATATACATCACAGATATTTCACTTGTGAACGACTTGTAGGCTAGCTCTGACGAACCCTAACCAAAACACCTCTAACAGACTGAAGCCTGGACCCTAGTATATTAATTTGTGTAACTGTGTTGCCATTTACCAAACCATTTACCATCGTCAATTAGGCATAATTATCTACCACCCAATTTCGTAGGCTACACAATTAAATGGCGCCCAACGTGTGGCTACAATGTAAATGTTGAAAGCGATTATAAATATATTAAATCGATTAATCTCAAGACTCCATAGCATGGAATTGGATAAATGAGATGTTACTAGACCTCCACAAAACTACTAATTGTTTTTGAAAGACCAGACTGTAAGATAAGGTCAGTCTAGCTGACGACATTTAACAACTTTAATAAAATATTCTTTACTAAAAACATATTTACATTCCCGCTTTAATTAATTAATAAAATCATTTTTTATTAAACGTAAGTACCTATATATTTTATTAACAATCACCGAGCTTTCTCTTCTATTATTCTCCGTCCCTATTTATCAAAAGATATTCGATATTAAAATTTTACACTGTCTCTTCCATCAGGAAGCTGAAATAAATTCCTCCTGTTAAAGAAGAGACTTTTAATAACCTTTTTGGTATATAAAATACTGTCAGAAATTCTTTCATAATTACGCCGTTATTGGACGATTTTCGACAGCGTTCTATCATCTAAGGTTCTCGAAAAGGCAAAATTGAAACGTTTATTGCAGGAAACAATGTAGAGTTCATTAAGTCACATCGTGAGTTAACGTTATACTTGGTAATATAAGATTTTGGTTGTTAAACAAGATCAAAGTTGCTTAGCAGCCAGGTTAAATTAGATATAAAACCTTTGCAAGTTCAGCTTGAAAAGATTTAATAAATCTTGTTTATGAAACTTATGAAAATATAAAGAAGAGTATAATATATTTCACTAATTTGCGATTATTTTGGAGTAAGGATGAAAGCTTTGACTTAAACGGTCCACTGTTCTGAGCAAGTTAATAGCAAATTCTCCCAAAATTAGAAGCACTGTAGAAGACAAGCAAAAATACGGCTCTAACTAATAATGTATTTTATTGCCAACCGTCACTAAAGTCATTCATTATTGTACTCATTTGCCCCCATTTGCGGCAGTAAAGTAACACTTTATTGTACTGAAAGAAGAATTTTATTTCACCTGCTGCAATTAATCAAATTAACCGAGATTGAATGTAAGTGGTCGATGGCAGCAATCGAAAGGCGAGTATTTGAGTGGACTTACAATTTATTTACTTTAATTATTAAAAATATTTCACGCAATTTGCGATATTATCAATTAAATTTATCTCAAAAAGGAAAATTCTGTAGTATTTTGTAATTATATTAATATAAAATAAATTAAAACTTTAGCGATTTAGTAATAATAATTATTATGATTAGCGATTTAGTAATTATCAATATTGATAACTATCGATTACAAATCGAAAGCGACCATCTTGCAAGTTATCTGTCATCACTGTCATGAAATTATTATGACGTCTAAAATTTAAAAAGTTCTTAAATTGTAAATTGCAAGTAAGTGTTAAAACCAATATCAAATTATGTTGGCAAATATTATTTTATATCAATAAAACATATCTTAACCGATTGTCAAATATACCAGCAAAAGAGAAGTAAACTCAACCTTCCCAGGGACATAGGTATCTGAGCTTCTTAGAGACAATACAAATATCAAAAATATCATACAGTTTTTAACGGAAATAGGAATAAAAGACATTCAATTGTATCACAAATTTGCCAGGTATACTTTTTGTTAGTACATATGTATGTATTTACTTAATATTACAATCTCTTTTTATTTTTAATATGTATTTTCCATTGTTGTCGTTTATAACCCCAGTGGTTCGGATGACATTAAATTTAAAAAATATATGTTGGCGATAATATTTTGTATGCACCACGTCAGTAAAGACTCCTTATCGTTTTATTTGCCTCAATCTAGATCTTCATCGTTCATATTTTCATTAAGACAAGATGTACTCATAACCTGAGAGTGGCTAGGCTAGTATAAAGGATGACTAGGAAGTACCTACCGAATTAAAAAACTTTTTTCTCTTTTTGACACACGTACAGTCCCATTTGATTTTAGATTTATTTATATCAATTTATGATGTTATTATACAAAATTCAGAGTTGGCGCAATTGCATGAAATTATTGTAATTTCGAGACCAATTTATTCATGTCAATATTATTTCATTTGTGTAACATTATATTTTCCATAAGATCTGTGCGGTGTCCTTTATTTATATTACCTGTATTTTTATAAAACGTTTTCATCCTTGTAGAAGATGTTTCAAAAATGTTGAACAAGCACAACAAGAATAATAATTCTATTCGAATCGTAAACTGCTCAAAATTCCGAGGGCCATGTAGGTCGGCAGGAGGCCACCGACTGCATGGAAGCGTGCAGCAGAATAAATAAGACAATCAAGAGCAACGAACAGTAAGTTCAGAGGTCGTGTGGCCGCCGATAATTGGGAAGTGGGCCGAGGGCCAGCCCGTCCGCCGGATCGGGGTCCCACTGACCCACTTCGCCACTGGAGCGCGTTGTTATGAGTGTATGCTATCTCGAATTCGTTAGGTTTGGTGAATGAGTGGGCGAGTGTAAGTGGTTTGCATGATTTGTAGGGATTGTTAGTATAGACGGAATTGAGGGAATAAGATACGCCGCATTAATTGAAGCGTTTGTTGCTACAATAATAAAATATGATAGTAGAGGATCCAATATAAGGTCGATTTGCACCGATCTGTTTAATGGATAAAAATTATTGGATATGTAATTTAGAATGTTAACAATTACAAAAAACAAGGATTGCCCGATCTAATCTTGTTCTAACTATATTTCATTAATAATTAAAGAATGACATTTTTTTTATGAATTAAAAAAAATTCGACACGGGCAGATACTATGTCAGATTTTTTGGATCAATCTAAACAAAAAATATCTTTCGTTATTTTTCTCTGAAGTTGATCGTTTTCGAGTTATAAACAATTTAAAACTGAAAAAAGAACGAAAGATGACAATTTTCAATCCTCAAAAACACAAGTAAAATATATGATTTTTATAATCATGGAGTACATAAATTCAAGTTCAAACCTTTTTTTATCAGGTTCCAATAAAAATTTTAGCCATGTTTTATTCTAAAACATATTTTTTTATTGTTGATGAGGAAGGTTTCTTATGGGGAGACGGGCATTAACAACTAAAAAACAATGTTTCAGAATAAAATAAATCCAAAAAGATTATCAAGAACTGATAGATTAAGGTTTGAACTTGAATTTAGGTACTTCGTAATTTCAAAAATGATGTTTTTATACTTATGTTTTTGAGCGTTGAAAATCGTCATCTTCGTTCTTTTTTCAGTTTTAAATTGTTTATAACTAGAAAACGATCAACTCAAGAGAAAAATTAAAAAAGACCTTTTTTGTATAGAATGACCTAGAAAATCTGAAATAATATCTGCCCGGGTCGAAAATAATTTTTTTAATTTATAAAAAAATGTCATTTTTTAATTATTAATTAATTATAGTTAGCACAAGATTAGATCGGGCAACCCTTGTTTTTTGTAAATGTTAACATGCTAAATTACATATCCAATAATTTTTATCCATTAAACAGATCGGTGCAAATCGACCTTATATCGTATCTTAGACTATGAGGTAATCTGAGCAATAAAAATATAAATAAATTTATTATTACCTACCTCTAATATTAGCTTTCTCTCTTTTTATAAACCGTAAATTTCTTATTAACTTTTAAGGTTTTATCACTCTAATTTTATTTATTTTTCTTCTTGCTCTTTATAGGCAATTCTGCTTGATCGTTGGTGGTTATTGATATCTCTATCGAAGATGGTCTCTCCATCTATTGTGCGGTCGTCCGATACTTCTTCTGCCGATTGATGATTTATCTCTAGCTGTTTTGACCGCACAGGTGACCCCCATTCTGCTTATGTGGTTGGTCCACTATTCACTCCTCTTTCGATCTCTCAGCGTATTTCCTGTAATTCTTCTTAGTACTTTCAGATCTGACTTTTCCAAAAGTCTGTGTATTGTGGCTGTTTAATCTCAAACATTCAATTTTCATATCCGATATTAAACAATCTTTTTATCACCCCGTATATCACATTAACGCAATTGTTATTGTAAAATTACAGGTGCGACCTGCTAATTTAGTTTAATTATTGCAAATCATAAATAGTATTTTTGGCTGGGGCATACTAATATTGCTGATTAAATAAAAACCTTTGTTCGTTGGTAGCGTGGGCTATGACCCAATTCATCTTGCCGCTAAGAAACAGAATTCATAGAATGCATTAGAATCATTCCTTCGATTCACTTCAAACAATCAACATGTAGCTTTATCAATGATTATCAGTTTAACAGTCAAACCAGTCACGCTGTGAGGCTCCGTCAATCAGTAGGTAGAATTTTAAGACCTTCCGGGTAGAATGTGTAGTTAGAGAAGCAAAGTTTCATCTTTAATTTGGTGTTTCACTATCGGCGATAAAAGTTACAGCTGAGCTGATTCTATACAGTGGCTGTGTCGGGTCTTGTTTCTGACGTATACCTATGTTCCGTGGGTGTTCGGTAATGATTAACTTGTCAACAACTTGTCAATAATATATTTATTTGTGTCGGTAAAATAGCGTGAATATTTCTCGAAAGAGGGTTTGTTATTCTTTGCGAGTATGGTGGTGTGTTCGCGCCGGGTGGTTGCTGTGACTATTCTGAAAAAAAAACCACAAACGCTAATATGCTTGTGTTTCTACCATCTGGCCAGAAAGACGAAAAATTATTTAGATCTGGCGTTTAAAAGTTGAAACATTTCTGCAGTTTTAAGAAACGTCTTTGAATGCATTTCTAAAGTGAGTTATTGACATAAGGTCTGACAAGGTAATTAATTTATGAGGAATTCAGTTTGTTAAACTGAACACACCAAAAACATCTGGTTAGGGATACATTTCGTTTCGTAAAACTTAACGGGCCCTTCTTAGCATCTGGTTTGTATATTAAATGTGGATTTTATATAACCCATATTATTTCGTTTTGAGAAAAGAAAGTTAATATTTAAAATTAGCAATTAAAAAAATAATAAATGAAGCGGGTCCCTATACCTATGTCGTAATTGGTCTTACACTACTGGCTTTATAAATTCTTGACTTCATATCACTGTTACTATGTTGGTTTCGGTATCTGGTGTGAGTAAGGTATCCTGGCAGTTTATTTGCAAATAAAATAAAATAATAATATAAATATAAAGAAAAATAAGCAGATGTAAGAAGAAAAATTTCTATGGAAGAACCAGAAGCACATAAAGCTGGAAATTGATAAAGAATTTCAGAAAAGAAAAGATTAAAGACAAAATAAACAGCATAAAACCTGAAGACTGGGAAGAGAATTTTGAAGAACTTTTGGTAGAGAATAGAATCGAATGTCAGGAACATGAAAACAAAAACCAATATAGAGTTGCAACAGCAGGCTCGCCAATAAGATTACAGAGCGTAAACATAACATAAATAAAAGAAATTAAAAATGTATATAAACACCTGACGAGGAATACAGCACCTGGACTAGGAGATATACTCGAAAAATTGTGCGAAACGAAAAAATTATACAAACATCTTCGGCAACTATTTTAAGAATGCATAAGCACAAGCGAAATCCCTATGGAATGGAAAACATCATATCTAAAAATAGGGGTGATATAAAAAGGGGTATAAAAACAATTTTGAAAATAACCGAGGAATAGCTGTAACCGGATCTATGAGTAGAATATCTGAAGCAGGATTTCTTACAGGTCGATCCACTATTGAACAAAGCAGTCCATTACACTAAACGATGGAGTAGAAATTTAACACTGCGATGGATACAAGTACCTGGACAAGAAGATAACTTAAGATGAAACACTCGATGCTGCTATAAAAGACAGACACATACAGGGTAGAAAAGGCATATCCATGATGAACGGCATTCTTGGGACCAAACAATATCTAAAGCGAACAATTAGCTCATATACAATACCATACTGAAAAGTATAATCACATATTGCAGTGAAGTTTGGCCACTAAAACAAAGAACGGAGAAATTGTTACTAGTAACAGAACTGTACTTCTGAAGAAGAGTAGCAGGCAAATCAAGAAGAGATCGGATAGCAAATGAGAGAATACGAGAAATGATGGAAGTCACACATACAATAATTGATGACATAAAAACAAAACAACTAGGATGGTACGGCCATGTACAGATAATGTCAGATGATAGGATCCCTCAGCAGATTTTGGCATGGACACTACAAGGAAGAAGAAAAAGAGGAAGGCCGAGGAGAAACTGGAGAGAGGGAATTGAAAAAAAAAAACTACAGGATAGAAAAATCCCTCCAGGTCTGTGATTAAACAGAGAAGAATGGCGGTTAGGAGTCGGAAGGCGTCGGAGAACGCTGTGAATCGATAGTAGTAGTAGTAGTTAATAACAATAACTCTACCTTTTTTTAAATTAATTGTTTTTTTAATTTCCCCACTTACATTTGCAAATGTAGGTGTTTATTAAATTGGGAATAAACACAAACCACTAATAAAACTGAATACAATAATATCTTCATTCACAATGGTCTATCAAGAGTGGTCATTTATTTCCATAATAAAATTATATGATGAAAATTTAAATTAGCTACTAGTAAACAAATGTAAATAATGCTTTTAGGCTTGGATCCTAAGTACAAAAAAAAGTTTTTTAATAGTAAGCTGAAAATTTGTTAATAGCTTAACGGTGTCTAGTCGGACAAACTTTGATATATGGGAACACTAGAACAGGGGAAGTTTCAATTGTGGAACGTGATATTAATTGTGGAACTTGTCATCCTGACAAGTTTATGATTGTGATAACTTGCAGGAAGTTTATTCAATATCAAACTTCATATAATATATTGTTATGATCTGCTTTCTATTACTTTTATATTAATTAGTATTTATTTGATTAATTATTTAATTAACGCAAATCATACATAAAAATTAAGAAAAAATCTCAGGGTGCCTTTTGTCATAAACAATTTAATTAAATTCTCTTAGGTTATACTTATCCTTTCTCGTGGCTTCAGTATCTCTCAATTGATCGTTATCGGGATAAAATAGGAAAAGGAAATAAATAGAAAAATCATAAATAAGCATATACAATTACCTTTATTATCAAAAGCAATGTTCTGTAAATTTATCAATTAAATTCTGTGGGCATAACTGTCCAAAAGAAACTTTTACCAAATAAATTAATCTAATTCAAACAAATATTTATCGCTTTGTTCTTGATACCATTAATAAAACCAGTTAAACAAACAAATTTGGTATTCGCAAAATTACTTATACTTCCTATTAAATTTTTGAAATGTTGGAATCTTAAATTCATATTCTTTTACGTAAAAAAATTAACTTCTGATTATAAAAAAATCTATCACGTGGGTTATTGACTGACCTTTTTGATTCACACACAATGATGTCTCCTCTTGACCCAAACAGCTCCTCCTTGTTGATTCTGTTAGGCTATCAATCAAAGCCCTCTCCGTTCTCAGCAAAAATCCAGCAGCACACCAGCAACTATTTCTCCAAAACACAAGCCAGGCCTCTTTTTGCCAGTACTCGTTCAATAAACTCCAAAACTCTCTCCTCTCTTTCTCTCAACAATAATCTCCTTAGACCCAAGTATCTTTTTTACTTGGTGTCACAAATAATTTTAATAACGATAATTCTTGTAACTTTCTCTCTTGGACTTTACAGAATCAAAGAGGTATTTCTTCTCGATTTGATTTGTTTCTCGTTCCACTTTTTTCAGCTACTCTCACTATCAAAACAAAACACTAGTACTTGCTTCTGAACTACTCACGAAAACTTTTGACTGCTCCTTTTGGATGTCGGTAACACAATGATCCCTCTTTCCAAAACTATCTGAAAATTCCACCTTCTCTCCTTCCTATTCCAAATTGCCAAACCAATCAGAGACATTTCTTCTTCCCCCTTCTTTTTTTTTATTCGAAACAATCCACTCATACTTTCAAAAAATATTCCTACCATGATAATAATTACTTTCGGGAAATTCTACAAAATTTTACTCGGGGTTAAACAAAAAGAGATTAAAATTCCAAACTTTCTTTACCTTAATTTTCTAAGAACTAATTACCTATGGCTTCTATCTTTCCCGTTATAAACAATTGGTTTAAAATAATAATCCTAAATAATTTTCACTTCACTTTTTATTTACAAAATGTTTTTAATTCTTCACGGAAAACTTCATTAAGGAGAAACCACCTTGCGTGAAAGCCAACTTCTAATAAATATTTACAAATCAATATACAGGGTGTATCAAATTTATGTGCCCGCGTTATATTAAAAAAATTAAATTTTTATTCTATCTTTGATTGCCAAATTGATACACAATAATATGTATGAAAAAATGTTTGTCCGACAAATATGTTGGGCATTTTAAAGTCCGACACGTAGAACATGTCAAATGAAAGGAATTATGTTGGTGATAAATAGCAGTCTGATTTATTGGAGAGTTTAATGAAAGGGTAACAAATCAATTGGAAATTCTGTCCGACAAAACACATGGGACGTTTTTGTAGTCTGACGTTCGAAACCTGTAACCAGTTTCACAATTAAAACTTCCAATGTTCCAGTATTTCCGTATATCAAAGATTGTCCGACTAAACACCGATAAGCTATTAATAAATTTTTAGCTTGCTAAAAACTTTTTTTTGGTACGCGGATCCAGGCCTATTTTTAAGAGCTAAAAATATCTGTATATAATATATTATATAAATGATACATTCACACATTCAAAAGTTTTAGTTTCGCCGTTTCAAAAAGTGATTTAACACATTGAATATGAAGATTTTCCTGTTTATTAGTTTGTGCTTGTGTTACTTGAGTGTGATTTCTAAAGCACAGATGATCATACGTCCTTGTTTCGTTTATTGCCAATCGAAAAAAGTAGATCGAGTTTGTGGAACAAATGGAAAGACCTACGACAATCCATGCTTTTTATATTGCGCCGAATTTATGGGTCAGAAAAATTTAAAAATTAAACATAAAGGATCATGTAAATAGGATAAGTCTATAAAACAATAGTTTCTTGTATATTGACTAAATAAAAATATATGTTTGTTTACATTTCTACATGTTTATTACCTAGAAGGAGATTGATATACAATTCTTTCTTCTTCTTTATGTACCATGTCCTTTCAGAACGTTGGTTACCATCATAGCTATCATAGCTGTCTTAATTGTATTCACTGCCACCCTAATAGCATGCTTGTATCAACCCCATACGAATCTCGCAAATTCTTCAACCATGAGTTCCTTTGATATTAACTAATTCAAATTATACAATTTACTAAAATTACATAAATAGTCAGTAATAAATAAAAAAATAATGAAGTAAAACAAAAACAAGCTATTGCAAAATTTAAATAAATTGCAAATAATCAACCTAGGTACTAAGTTTAATAAGTTAAGCTGCTAGATATAATAACCAAATATAGATAAAAATGTATTTAATAGGCTACTGCAATTTCTTAGTTATTGATTAAGAAATTCTTCTAATATGGTTTTTCAGATAGATAGGCTTTTGTCGTTTTCCGGAACTTGGGAAAAGATTTTGCAAATTTAAGTTGTAGAGGGAGATGGTTGTAAAGTTTTTTTTGGAGAATATAATATAAATTTTTCTCCTAACTCAGTGGACGGGATAGTTAAATAGACGCCGATCGAATTTCTGGTGGAATAGTCATGATTCATAGGTTCTTAGGTCTTGTTGAAAAGACATGTAAATGTTTACAAATTAAGCAAACAGTTTTTAAAATAATATATAAAGAAGGAAGTGTTAAAATCCCGTGATCTTTGAAGTAGCTTCTGCAATGCGTTGTTTTTCTGAGGCCAAACAGGTATCTTGTAGACATTTTGTTGTAATTTAAAAATAACATCGGATTGGGCAGCTGTACCAGAATCCCAAGAAGGAAGACCATATCGAAGATGCTACTCGAACAAAGAAAAATATACTATTTTGGAAGAGGCTAAATTGATTTCCTTCGAAAGCAGATCATAATGCATAGCAAGTTGAGGATAGTTTCTTACTTAACACATTGCTATCTAAAAAATATCAAGAAATTTTCCAGCAACAACAGTACTGATCTGACTGTTATATAGAGGTAACAGTTGAAGAGCTGCTTTATAGGATAATGTTACTATTTTACCCACGTTAAAAGAAAGTAAATTAGAATTGGACTATATGTAAGTAGATCAGAAGTTCATAGTAGTATGAAGAGTTGCAATATTTGAGATGCTCAAAGTAATATATATCATCAATATATATCTCAGGCAAAAAGAAAAATTTTTGAAAGGTTTTGAAGAATTTAATCGAGAAAGAATATTTAGATTCTGAAGTAAAAGAACAAGCAGGATTTCGTACGGGTCGATTCACCACATTTTCTTCTAAGCTCAAATTTGGGAATCTCTCATTAAAAAAATAGTTATTAGGTACCAATTTAACTGTACCATTTTTTTTTGCATTAAAATTAGTTGTCTTTTGAATTTTCTTACTTACATTTGCAAATGTAGGTGTTTATTAATTTAACGATAAATACAAACAATAATAAAACTGAATACAATGTATTTATATACAATGGTCTATCAAAAATGAATTATTCCGTCATAAAATTAGGTGCACAGTTCGAATTCATCAGTCTAATAGTGCGGACATAAATTCGTGTGCTGGTATTTTTACTTTTTGCTGAGATAAGTATATTACCTGCTAATTATATTTTAATTGAAATACCTAGTATTTCAACTATTGTTTCCTATTTATATTTAAGAGTTTGGTTTTGATTTTACGATTTATATATTTTATTTACAAATATTATTTAAAAACATTTCTAATATTTTATAAACCATGGGGGAAAATACGGGCGGGAAACCGCCCGACTTAAATTTAAATAATTGTCCGAACAATACTGAAAAAGAAAATATTGATTCTAGTTATAATAATATTATTGATTTAGAAAATCGTTATAGACCAGGCGATAAAGGTCCTTATTTTGTTTTCGTGGAAAGTAAAGAAAAACATATTGGAAGGCTTTTCCCAATTAAAATTGGTCACTATATACTCCCGGAGGAGAAATTAAGTAAACAAGTGGAGGATATAAAATCGGTAGGAATAAACCGCGTAAAAGTCATATTTAAAACTATGGAATCCGCTAATTCGCTAGTAAATCATTATGTTATAAATCAAAATAACTTAGTAGCATATATCCCTAAATTTTACACCCATAAAAAAGGCATCGTCAGAATGGTTGATACGACTTTCTCCGAGGAGTATCTACTAAAAGCCATCATTTCCAATAAACAAATTGTAAGCGTTCAAAGAATGAAAAGAAAAATTATAGACTCAGACGGAAATTCCAGTTTAGTTAACAGACAAATGATTATAGTACAATTTCTGGGCAATGAAATCCCACAAAACATACAAATTAATCTTTGCAACTTTCAAGTAGAACCTTATGTACAACCGGTTGTCCAATGCTTTAAATGTTTGCGTTATGGCCATTCGGCCAGACAGTGCAAATCTAAAGAAAGCAGATGCAAAAAATGCACAGGTTTGGATCATCTGGAAGATGAGTGTCAATCAGAAAATGTTTGTATTTACTGTAAAAACAATGAACACACTTCAATCTCCCGTAAATGCCCTATTTTCACAAAACAAAAACAAATTAAACATATTATGGCTCAGGAAAACATTTCCTTTAAAGAAGCTGAAAATATGTATGTAAATCCTTCCTATGCCAAAATTATTACGAATAACAGGTTCTCGGTGTTAAATAATATTAACAACTTTCCACCATTGCCTGAAGTAAGGCAAACATCTTCTCAGAGTTCTTCAGCCGTATTAAGGAAACCCTTTATCAAAACAAATATTCCTACTTCCAAAAAACGAAAACCTTCCCCACTATCTCCCACTACAGAAATGTCACCAATAAAAAAAACCCCCCAATTAAAATCAAATGCTAATACTGTTCTTCCTAATCCTTATAGGGACGAATATATGAACTATAAAGAAAAGTCAGTACTTATACTATCTACATTCGTTAAACAACTTCAAAAAAGTTTTCCGACTAGCCCAGTTTCTTTTGCAGAATCAGATATAAGAGAATTTGTTAATAATATGTTTGATACCGACAATCACACAGATGGAATGGACATTAATATTAGTGGATCTGAATCCGAATATTATTAACCTTCCCGATTCCTGACCATAATATTAAAAAAGACAAACTATATATTTTGCAGTGGAACTGCAGATCTTTAAAATCAAATAAAGCAAGTTTAATTAATTTTGTTAACAGTACAACTATTGACATCATTGTTATATCAGAACTATGGCTTAAGCCTGACGAAAACTTTTTTTTGAAAGGGTTCAATTTAGTTAAAAAATGTAGAGTTGATGGTTATGGTGGCGTTGGTATTTTTGTAGCGCAAGGGCTCGGTTTTAAAGAGGTTAATATCATCCAGCCGTTAAACATAGATTTAGAAGTGTGCGCAATTACTTTACCTTCTATAAACTTATCAATAGTGTCTATTTACCGACCACCTGACGTGATTGTCAATTTTACCGACTGGCTACAATTATTTCAGCAGTTCAAGTCCCATACTCTTTTTTGCGGAGACTTTAATGCGCACCATGATAGGTGGGGACCTATACCTGATGATCGACATGGTAAAATTTTAGTAGATGCAATAGATCATCTAGACCTTGTTGTATTAAACGATGGTACTCCCACTAGAATTAACTCTAGTGGAAATCATTCAGCTGTTGACATAACATTAACCTCTCATTTTTTAGTTGATAAATTAACTTGGACGGTTTTAGATGACACTATGGGATCGGACCACTACCCAATAGCTATCGACATCCAAATTAAGCCTTCAAATTTTTCAATAAACCCATCCACTAAGTGGAATGACACATGCGCAGACTGGGAATTATTCCAAACACTCTTGGAAAAAGATGTTACTCAGTTACTTACTGAAAATAACACAAGTAATGCATCAACATTTTTCGAAATGATTTCCAATGCAGCGACTCGGTCTATGCCTGTTAAAAAATCTTTTACTCCCATTTCCCCAAGACCAATTTGGTGGGATCAGGAATGTAGTAAGATGGTAGAAAAACGGAAAACGGCCTTAAAAAATTATAGAATTCTGTCCAATCATAATAATTATTTAGTTTATAAAAACGTAGCTGCCCAAGCTAAACGTTTATTTAAAAACAAACAACGTTGTAGCTGGATTAACTTCCTAAATAAACTTAATAAAAATACACCACTAACTGAAATTTGGAAGTTCGTTAAAGCTGTAAATAATAAAAATTTTCATTGTCCCAAAAAACCTCTTTCAAAAAAATTAATAGAGGAAATACTAAACAAAATAGGTCCTCCTTCTGCTTCTAATTTTGTGGTTAAATCAGTTAACAAATTCCCATTTAATCATGAAGATGAATTGTCTACTTCTTTCACAATGGACGAATTGGATTTAGCGATCAAAAATAGTCGGAACACAGCTCCCGGGTTAGATGGCTTTACTTATAAAATAATTTATAACTTACCATATTCTGCTAAAAATTTTCTTTTGCAATTATTTAATGACTGGTGGAGGAAACAAAAATATTATGACTGCTTTAAAAATATTATAATTTGTCTGTTACTTAAACCTTATAAAGATCCAGAAATTCCATCATCATACCGCCCAATCTCGTTAATATCATGCGTGACCAAAACATTCGAAAGATTAATTAAGTTTAGATTAGAACATTTTGTGGAATATAGATCCCTTTTACCAAGCATTCAATATGGTTTTCGCAGAGGACGGGGAACAATAGATGCGGTGAGTCACTTAGTTTCAGATATACAAATAAGTTTTTCCAGAAACCTATATACATTATGTTTATTCATAGATCTAACAGGGGCCTATGATGTAGTTGACCTAAATATTTTATCAAAAAAGATGGAAAAAATTGGAATTAATAAAACTGTATGTACCAATATCTTAAGTATCTTTCATAATAGAAAAATATTTTTACGTGATCATAATAACGTATTACATGGTCCACACACAGTATGTAACGGTTTACCTCAGGGGTCTGTATTGAGCCCTATTTTATTTAATATATACACTGCAGATCTGCATACGTTAGTAGGTGATAAATTCAACATGATACAATACGCGGATGATTTATGTTTTTACTTCAGCCATGGTTCATATGAGAAATGTTTAGATGACTTAAATGAATGTATGCATTTGATAACAGGTTGGTTTAATGACATGGGATTCAGTGTTTCTCAGGATAAGACTGCCTTGGTATGTTTTACTCGTCACCGAGTTAGAACTGCTAGAGCTGCTTGTCTAGACGAGTTCACGATTCCATTCGTCGACGAATATAAGTACCTAGGTATAGTACTAGATAAAAAACTGCTTTGGACTAACCACATAAAATATATTAAAAAAAGATCCGAACACGGCATAAATCTACTAAAAGTGGTTTCCAAAAAAAAATGGGGAGCAGATGTTACTGTATCGTATACATTCTACAAAGCATATATTCGTTCCATATTGGACTATGGTTGTACATTATACGGGGCGTCATCCAAAACGAATCTAATCACTATTGATCGTATACAATATAAGGCTTTAAAAATTTGTATGGGTCTAATGATGTCATCGCCTAACCAAGCAGTCCTTGCAGAAATACAAGAACCCCCATTAAATATACGTAGACAGTACTTAGCTGAAAAACAAATAATTAAATACAGAACATTTAATACGAGTATGATCCGAAAAATAGCTTTTATTAACACTTGTAATCTTACAACACCTTATTGGAGGATAAAAAATTCCCCTCCCTTGGCAGATGGCTTTGTTAATACCAACCATTATGAAATTTTTATATTAAATAGTCCCAAATATCCAATATTTCAATATAGTTATCAAAGTATCATATTTCGGCCAACAATTATATACCCTGAATATTCAGAAATCCCTAATTTAAATAACCTAATACTCACCACCACATTGAATGCTTTTGGAAAGGATGTAACTAAAATATTTACAGATGGGTCCAAAAGTGAGGTTGGAATAGGTGCAGCATTTTTTGTTTCACACATCAATCATGTCGAAAAATTTAAACTAGCGGATATATTCTCTATTTACAGCGCCGAGTCCTTGGCGATTAAAAAAAGCCTATTATGGTGCACGCTAAATCCAGTTCAAACTGTTTGTATTATGTCAGATTCTAAGTCCGTTTTGCAAGCTATTGAAGGACCTCCAATAAATATATATAATCAAGAATTAATTTGTGAAATAAAAAACTTATTGTACCAATTAAATCAGCAAAATAAAAAAATAATTCTCATATGGGTAAAAGGTCACAGCGGTATTATCGGTAACGAAAGGGTTGATTATGAAGCGAAAGAAGCTTGTAAATCAGATAAATTCGTAAAAATATTTTCACATACCGACTTAAGTACTAAATTAAAAAAATCTATTAAAGACAGATGGACAGAATCTTACAATAATTTTAGCAAGACATCGAAAAATCTTTATTTTCAGCTTTATCCACAACTTCCAAATAAAATACCGCATACGACCTTTGATTATATCAAAAGACATACTTCAGTTATAACTCGCTTAAAATTGAATCACGGCCGTTTTCCGGCGCACCTTCATAAATTAGGGATACTTAACTCCCCGTTATGTGACTGTGACAACATGTCCATAGGTGACATTAACCACATGTTCCTGGAGTGTCAAAAGAATAGCACAGCTATTTTTAAACTATATAATTCCTTAATAGAACACAACACACCTCTCCCTCTCAACATCGGTTCCCTGTTATCTAGCAATAATAAACTCGTCTTCGATGCTATAATAAATTTCGTTAAAGAAGCTAATATCGATATTTAATCTTATATACATCTAATATAAATATGCGTATGAATAAAAATAAATTCTGTGGCTAATAGACTGCGTCTAAGGCCATCCCTTTCCTCTACACACACACACACAAAATTAGGTGACGAAAATTTAAATTAATTAGTAAACAAAGGTAATAATTAATACCTACTTTTTAAAAGATAAAAATTTCTATATAAGTAAATAATAGGTACATCCACATGCATATTCAAAAGTTTTAGTTAATCGTTTTAAAATTGATTAACAAATTAAATATGAAGATTTTCCTGTTTCTTAGTTTGTGCCTGTGTCTACTGATTGTGATTTCCCAAGCAAATATTACTATAATTCCTTGTAATTGTCCCTTGAAGTTAGATCCAGTTTGCGCAACAGATGGAAAGAGTTACGCCAATCCATGTCACTTAGGATGCTCCCAAAGGTTTCATCCAGATTTAAAAATAAAACATAAAGGAGCATGTTAGTAGGATAAGTCTATAAAACAATGGTTTCTTTTATATTGAGTAATATAAAATGTATTTTACTATAAATTTCTATGTTTATTATACCTATTATACATACTGAGAGCCGGTTAGGCGAAATTTGCTAATCATTTTAAACACGATGAGAGTCTATATACTCTGGGCTAATTAGCAAAATACAAGGAAAAGTTATTTATCAGCAATTTTATTGCTGGAATCGAATGTTATGATTGTATATAATATTAATAATATAGGTATGCAAAGTCTACAGATAGTGTGCAACAAAATGGCGCCCGAAAATCGTGTGTTTTTCAATTTTTGCTCTATAACTCCAAAGATTTTAACTTTACACCAAAAACACTGAAATAAAAATTCACCGTAATTAAATTCTGCATAGAGATGTGTTTTTCCCGATTTACTCCGACGAAAAATTTCCCCGGAAAATGCGGGTTTTTCCAACAAAATTTTTAATTTTGAACTAAAATTTTAGATAAGTAATTGTTTATCAATATAAATAACTTGGTAACATAAAAGCTCTTATCCTATGGATTATAATTACAGAAGCCGGTGGAAATTGAATAAACAGTTTAGCAACAATTGAATTGTTGATTAAAAATTTACGGTCGCTATAATAACCACAAAAATTAAGATACATAAGAATAACTATGATTTTTCGGCTTTTTGGGGGGTTTAAAGGAACAAAACCCCCATAAAATTTTTATGGGATGTACAAATTTCACTATAATTTTTTCTTAAGATACTACTACCATAAGAATGCCACTTGTCCATTTTCAATAAAAAATCTCTACTAGTTTTCGATATATTTGAAAAAATCGATTTTTATTTTGTAACTTCAAAGGCTGTAACTTTTTTATGTGCATATTTGTGCTAAGGTTAGTTAGGTTCATTCGGACTATTTTTGGCCCCAGAATATGTGATTTAATTTATGACCTGTATTTTCGTTACACCCTGTATATGTATATATTTATATTACAACAGACCAGACTGCAATATCTTTATTGAATTCGAGAGTTTATAATACAATAAAATTATATTTTTGTGTTTTCTTCTCTTCAGTGACTAAGGGTTAAATACCTTACTACAGGGTCCATACTCATAGACATATTAACAATACACTAGGCGAGGGATATGCCACTCAATGCAAACGGGGTGTAACGCCACTATCGAGTACGGTGGTCTAGCTATCTTTGTCTGTCGTAAGAGTGTGAAAGTATCTACCAAGAGGTAGGAGTAATGGAACGACACAGACACAGAGTACAGCGGCAGCGGCCATCATATGCTAGAGAGAGAAAGCTAAGCGCCGGTAGGGAGAGATATATAGCCCACCGACCCGAACTGCTCCGCATTACGCTATTTTTCGGACCTTGCCTAATCTATGTGTTATTATATCTATGTCCATACTACTCAGAACAATTGAACCAACTGTCGTTTGCCTGGCCGGGTCAATATCACTATGGTAGGGGAGCCCAAGCGGAGATTTTTACAGTTAATCGAGCGCGTCAGATTATCATATGGGGAGAAACCTGGTACCCTGCAGATGTAACTCTACCATATATTGACTCTTAACAAAGAGAGGTTCGTTAAGGTGGGGTCGAAAAAAAAAAATCTATCCTTAAAAATACTCGAAATTGTCAGATTAAGATAAGGTAAGTTAAGTACATGCAAAAGAGTGTATATTTAAAAAATCTGACGATTTGAGCGGGGCGTAAGGAAATGGGCGAGTCAAAAAGTTTCACAAAAAAAGCGAATATTTCGCGAAATGAAAAACTAAAAACTACGTTTTCAATATTTTTGAAAAATCTATCGAATGGTTCCAAACACGACCCCCCAAAGAGGTGGGGTGGGGGGTTACTTTAAAATCTTAAATAGGAGCCCCAAAAATAATCAAATTATATTCGAAACATTTTTTCGAATTATGGATAGATGGCGCTATAATCGGAAAAAACGATTGTTGGAGAGGGATAATTAAATTAAAAAATGGAAAATCCCCACTAAAATAGAAAATTTTACTTAAATTTTTTTGGTTTTAGGACCTAACAATCACAACCCAATAGGTCCCCACAGTGCTCTAGTGACTGCACATTTAGCATACTTTGCTCCCCTACGACTAGAAAATATTATTTTCCCATAAAATATAATATATAGACCCTGGACTATATATCACTAACCACCAATTGTATATTTATGTACATAGATAATTCAAAGAGATGATTTTCTTCTAACGAACAGCACTCCATGTACGGCATCTAATATTTGCATACATGCAGATATCGATTCGTTAATTTCCTGTTTATATATATAGATCCATCAATTCGCAGCAAATTGAATGCAATCATCCTGTTTCGTAGCCGAGGATTGTACTGTATTTAATTTTATTTGTTAAACAAATAGTTCCCTCAACTGAATGCCTATCTAAACTTCATTGAGGAATACACGATTTCCGACCTCATTTCAGAGAAGATATTCATTGAATAGGGAGAAAGGATTTAAAATAGGCCAGCTTATAATGTATTTTTAGTGCTTATTGTTGGCTCGTCGTTTTAGAGGAATACAAATTTACATCTTCCATATTATGGAGTACATTTAGCCTCTTCTTTTTTTTTTGTGCCGTGCTTGTTTCCAAGCGTTGGCTATAGTCGTATTAATATTAATTTGTTAAGATTCTTTATTTTTGTTGTCCCAGTTTCACATCCGTAGAACAAAACGAATCAGACGTAGCACTTCAATACCCTTAGACGTGTGGTCAATGACAGACTTTTGCTGCACAATATAGAACGCCAGCTAATAAAGCTTTTTTGTGCAAGTTCTATTCCGGTAGAAATTTCCTTATCTCTTTCAACCCTGCAGTCAATCCAGCTACCCAAATATCTAGAATGGTTCACCTTTTCCAGGACTTTGTTATCTAATTTTAATACTGAGTCTTCGATATTAATTTTTCCGACCACCATCCATTTTGTTTTCTTTGCGTTGATTGTTAAGCCCTTTGTAATACATTCGTTGTTTACAGCGTTCAATAGGGTTTGAGGGTCTTCTAGACTCTCTGTGATTATGGTGGTGTCATCTTGCCTAACACAACCTAATTGAAATATTTTGTAAATTTAGAAAAATGATAAACCAGAAAAAATTTAATAAGAATAAGTTTAGGAAAAATGTTGAGATGAAATTATTTGAAAAGCTATGTCACAGTTAAATAGCCTCTAAGATAATATATTAGTTTCTACTTCTACACATGATAAAGTAGAATTTTGACAACCTTCTACGGACTACTAACAACGAAGTTCTATCTTCTAGAAGTTGGATAAATTTCTCTAAGATAAATGGATAAATTTCTCTAAGAAATTTATCCTACGCCACTAGGAGCAAAATAAACCCACCGAATAATTTGTTTCCAAGAAATCCCGGATATAATGCATTCAAAAGGTGGTTTAACCCAAAAGCTGCCACCAGTCCAAACTCTGGTAGGCATTGGAATTATAATTTGAAGCAATTAGTATTAACTTACCATCCAGCGAGGTCTGGACGCTGCATTTATTAGTTTAGAGTCAAACCACTCGCTTACTCTCGCTTACTTGTGTTAAAGGAAGAAGTTAGAATCCCACCAGGGTGAACGCACTTTGTTTATTAGTTGTAGAGTTACAACTCTCACTTATTTTATAAAGCCATTGAGTGTCTCGCTTATAGTTTAAAAGCTGCACGTTTCGTAATCGCTTATTATTAAATAAGTCGATTAGTGCTACAAGAAACATCCCTAGTTCATGTTCTAGTGTAAACTGTAAACCTATAAACAGTAAAAGTGATATTGTGTTTGTTTTTTTCCGGACTAGTGTGAATTGGACAGTGAATTCGGCATTTGAAACATAAGAAGTTTACTAAATAATTGGACCGGATCTTATTTTATTAATAGTACCTAACAGTGTTGTTATTCTTATACTCACGCATTAGTGAATGGTCCTTCGATTTGTAATTTATTACATTATATATCATCATCATCAACAGGTATTCTATCCATCGTCGGATACAAGCCTCCCTTAGGAGGTGTGTCCATTCATATATGTTTGCTGTTTTTTGTATCCATTCGTGGCCAGCCATTTGCTTGATGTCATCAGTCTATCTTGTTTGAGGTCTCTAATTCATTTGCTTGCTCTTGGTCGCCATTTAAGAATTCGCTTTATCCAACGGTTGACTTACATTCTTCCTATGTCTCCTGCCCAGTTCCATTTTAACATAAGAATCTGCTGGATCACATCTGTTACTTTTGATCATCTTCTTATCTTTTCATTGCACTTACGATCACTGACTTAAGGCGAATTTAGACTTATTCACTTTATATGTACACTGCGGATGATAAATGAATAGCAAAAGTGTAGATTGAAAAGGTCAGCAATTTACATTTTCACTGACGAAATTCGTTTCAGTCTTTTCAAAATGGCGCATACGATTGTAAGTGTCAACGTATGGTTAACGTGGAGTTAATAAGTAAAGCATTACTAGAAGAATGTTGAAAATTAGAAAAAAATCAGAAGGAGTCTGCCTCTTTAAACCAAAATAAACGATGAGTATAAACATCAGCACTTCCTGATCCACTCTTTTCTCACTTCCTAATTTTTGCTAACTCTCAACAATAGCGAATGTGGATAGTTTTGTAATTAAATATTTAGATGGGAAATAAGCCACAATTAAATTGAAAAAAACAAATTATTAACGTTTCGAAGCCCAAATCGGGTGTCGTTGTCAAAATACAAAATACTACTGATTTTTGTTAGTTTTGATTTTTAATTTTATGTCGCCTATATTTAATCCAGATAAATGCCTCTTTTTAGTACAGACCGATATGCATTTTCACGGATGTTTATTTTATGGTAGTCCTCAGATTTATTATTCCACAGGCATCATGATTACGATATATTTCTAGAAATATATGCATATGTTCGTGTTTTCACTGAAAAGCCATTTTACGTATCAAAAAAAAATTATTCAACTGCGTTTTGATGGCATGGGATGTTGGAACATGGGATCGGAAAAAAACAAATTTTGCAATTTACACTAGTGATTCACTGTGGCTGAATCATTCAACCGGTTCATACAAAGTAGGAACACCTTCTACTTTGTTCACTGTTCACTTTGGATGTGCATCTTGGATGAAATGTAGATGAGGAGTATGTTTATACTTTTCATTGCGGATGAATCATCCGCAGTGTACATCTAAAGTGAATAATCTAAATTCTCCTTTAATGTTGAGCATTTCCCGTTCACTGCGTCACTTGAAATTTGTATTGTATTGTATTGTTTGCATTGTATATTACGCTCTAAATGGTAGCAAGATCGTCATACTAAGTTATTATTCATGTTCCACCAGTAAATTTAATAGAACTAACTTTGTACGATTACATTCTGATTTCTTCGTTGTACACAGTCGGATAGCACACAAATTTAATTTATTGACACATTTTGTTAGAGTTCATATCATTAGTGCCTGGCTTACTGCGGATAAGCAAAGGGTTTGTTTGGATCCATTCACTTTGCACTTACCTATTATCTTTGCTAACTAAATAGAGATCTTAAAAGCGTACCTTTAGAACAGTTGAATTACCAGTCAAACTGTTTGCCATAAAATGGTAACATTTGAGCTCTTACGGAATAACCTTAGTTTATATACATTTGAAATTAGATCTAAATATTATACAGGGTGTCCCGAAAAGATTGGTCATAAATTATACCACACATTCTGGAGTCAAAAAGAGTTTGATTGAACCTAACTTACCTTAGTACAAATGTGCTCATAAAAAAAGTTACAGCCCTTTGAAGTTACAAAATGAAAATCGATTTTTTTCAATATATTAAAAACTATTAGAATTTTTTTATTGAAAATGGGCATGTATCATTTTTATGGCAAGAGCATCTTAAAACAAAATTATAGTGAGATGTGTCCACGTCATACAAATTTTATGGGCGTTTTGTTCCCTTTTACTCCCCTAAACTTTTGTCTACGTTCCAATTAATTCATTATTGTGGTACCATTAGTTAAACACAATATTTTTAAAACTTTTTTGCCTCCTAGTATTTTTTCGATAAGCGAGTTGTTATCGAGATGCGGCTTCTTTTTTAATTATATTTACATAAAAATTGTATGGGGGTTTTGTTCCTTTAAACCCCCCAAATGTTTGTGTACGTTCCAATTAAACTATTTTTGTGGTCCCATTAGTTAAACACAGTGTTTTTAAAACTTTTTTTGCCTCTTAATCTTTTTTTGATAAGTCACCTTTTATCGAGATGTGGCTTCTTTTTCAAAATATACCTAAAAATGTAAATTAAAAATAAATTTTCAGATTATCAACAGGTCTCTATAATCGTACTTAACCATATACAAATATGTGGTGGATTCGACAAATATTCAAAATATCTCGATAAACACTGGCTTATCGAAAAACTACTAAGAGGCAAAAAAGTTTTAAAAACATTGTGTTTAACTAATGGTGCCACAATAATAATTTAATTGGAACGTACACAAAAGTTTGGGGAGTTTAAGGGAACAAAACCCCCATAAAATTTTTATGGGGTGCTCAAATTTAACTTTAATTTTTTTTAAGATGCTGCTGCCATAAGAATGCCACATGTCCATTTTCAATAAAAAATCTCTAGGCGTTTTCGATATATGAAAAAATATCGATTTTAATTTTGTAACTTCAAAGGGCTGTAACTTTTTTTGTGTGCACTATTGTATATAGGTAAGTGAGGTGCAATCAACCTATTTTTGACCCTAGAATCTGTGGTATAATTTATGACCAATCTTTTCGGAACACCCTGTATAATAGTTTCGTTTTGCATATTACAGCTAATTAATGAAAAGCTTTTTTAAACATCATTTACATTTTAATAGGACTAAAAGATATGGGTTACTTATTTTATTTTAATTTGATCGATTTTTAAATCATTTATAAGAGAAATCATTTAGAATAATAAAAAAAAGTTATTGAATAATAATTATTTATGTACCAAGTCAGTAAAGTGACTCTTTATCGAACGAGTCTGATATTACGAGAAGGGCGAGCGTGGCGAGCAACAGACGAGTTCGCTAAAGAGCCTTTACTGACGTGGTGCGCATACAAAATTTTATCGCCAACATAATTTGATATTGGTTTTAACACGTACTTGCAATTTAGAATTTAAGAACTTTTTAAATTGTAAACGTAATAATAATTTCATGACGGTGATGACAGATAACTTTTGCAAGATGGCCGCTTTCGATTTTTAATCGATAATTTTCAATATTGAGTATTTCATATAAACAGAATTACAAAATACTACAGAATTTCACTTTTTGACATAAATATAATTGATAATATCGCAAATTTTGTACAATATTTTTAATAAATAAAGTAAATAAATGTTAAGTTCATTCAAATAAGTAATCGATTACTGCCATCGACCACTTTACATTCAATCTCGGTTAATTTGATTAATAGTCTCGGCAGATAAAGTAAAATTCTTCTTTCAGTACATTAAAGTGTTACTTTACTGCCGCAAATGAGGACAAATGAGTACAATAATGAATGACTTTAGTGGCGATAAAATAAAAGTTTCTCCCCGGCGGGTAGTCAATCACTTCTTCCGTTTGACAGGCAGTGATAATAATCACTCTTCTTCTTCTTCAGCCTGTTTGCATCCACTCCTGGACGAAAGTCTACCCATGAGTTCTCCACCCTTCTCTGTTCTATTTAATCATTTCCATGGAAAAATCATTTTTTACTTACAAAACTGCAATTTTCATTTGTCCCTTATGTAGGGTTACCATAATTTATTAAGGCCAAATCCGGACAGGGGTAGTCCAACTTGGATTACCCCTGTCCCTTGGACCCCTTGGACTGTCCTTACCCCTTGGACTGTCCAAGGGGTTGTAAAATGTGAATTTGACTGTGTTGCTACCTCTACATTGCACGCGAAATGCTTAGTCTGTACTGGGCCCAGGGATAGGATGTTCTTCATCTGTTCTTCTTTCATACTTTTCAGAAGAGATAATTTTTTTCAAAAGTGTCTTGTCATTTTTTATTTTGTCATGAAATTCGGAAAACGACATTACAGAATTTGCTTTAATATTGAGAAGCTCCTTTACAACAGGCAGAGATAATCTTTCTCTTTCAGCCGGTTATATAAAATTCATTATCGAAAAAATACGTTCAGTGGGAGCCGAAGTACCAAGCAGACAAAAGATGAATTCTACTATTTTAAAAATATTCGTGAAGGAAACGTTGCTTTTAGAAAATGCTTCAAATATTTCTTGCCATTTGTCATGAGTGTTTGGGGTTTCTTCTTTAGGTAGAAAAGTCCGTTTAGGTTTCAGCTTTTTTAGAATTTGTAGAAGTGACGAGCGCTCTTCAGGTAGGATCACCTTGTAGCCTTAACCACTTGATTTAGCGCAGAATGAAATTTCCCATCGTTGGGACAAGTTTTTTTTAGTAAAGAAAAAAATCCGGACCTTTCTCATATCCGGACGCCAATCCGGACATGTCTTTTAAATCCGGACTGTCCGGGCGAAATCCGGACGTATGGTAACCCTACCCTTATGCCAAGCGGTCATGAATTTTCCCGAAGCTCTCCCGAATCGAATGCAAATGGTTTCATAACGATCCGTCTTACTTTAAAAAAGTTAGAGGTGGAATGCTTATTTCCTCGCCTATAATTTGATAACTAATCGTTCATTTTTTTCAAAGATTAGTTTTCAAAGTTCAAATATTTGAAACACCCTGTATATGAAACTATCATTTCCTTACCCTTTCAATCGATTTATTTGGCATATCTGATTAGCAACTAACGACCATTTCGGGATTGCGATGAGTTCCATTGATACCAAATAAGGTCAAAAACATCCAAACGACAGATGGTGCCATTATATTGGTATTTTGCTAGACGGAATAGTGTGCCAGTGCCATACCGTTATTATTATCGAGTGACGTATAGGAAAGCCACGAAATGACCCTAGACCTCGTATGCACAAAGCCGGAGAAGACGTTTGTAACAAATATAAGAAAATGTGGGAATTATTTAATAATAGTATATTACGGAGAAGTCAAAAGTGTTTCTTGACTATTTGATTTGAGTGACTTGACGGTAATAAGGAGTAATTCTAAATAAATGTACTATAAACAATATTTGTACATTACTTCTATTTTAGTTTTTCAAGGACTGCTCCTTTTTCTGGCTTGCAAGAATAGGTCTGGATCCCGCGTATGAAAAAAAAGTTGATTAATAGCAAGCTGAAAATTTGTTAATAGCTTAAGGGTGTCTAGTCGGATAAACTTTGATATATGGGAACACTGGAACAGGGGCAGTTTCAATTGTGGAACAGGTTAAAAATTTGGAACGATCAGACCACGAAAACGGCGCATTTATTTTGTCCGACAGAACAGACTTAAACTCTCCGAACAGAGATTAAACTCTCATGCAAAAATCAGACTGCTATTTATCATCTATCATAATTCCTGTCATTTGACATATTCCACATGTTCCACTCATTAAAACGCCCATTTGGTGATAAATATCAGTCTGATTTTTGCATGAGAGTTTAACCTCTGTTCGAAGAGTTTAAGTCTGTTCTGTCGGACAAAATAGAAGTGCCGTTTTCGTGGTGTGACCGTTCCAAATTTTTAACCTGTTCCACAATTAAAACTGCCCCTGTTCCAGTGTTCGAATATATCAAAGTTTATCCGACTAGACACCCTTAAGCTATGAACAAATTTTCAGCTTGCTATTAATCAACTTTTTTTTCATACGCGGGATCCAGACCTAGAATGTTTTTAATATGATTGACGTCCAAAAATATTATTACATATATCTAGAGTAGTACAGTGGCTAGTGGATCTAGACATTTGCTTGGGAAGGGAAATTTGACTTAGAGGGGAGAACTTCCAATGAAGCATCAACCAAAAGACATAAAAAAGATAAACCCAAACTACATAAAAGACAAATAATAACTTATATGCATTAAGCACCCTTAATTTTCCTAACTAGCCTGGTTATTGGGTTGAATTTGTCTGTTTGTGGTTTAGGTTTTCATGTCAGCAAATATACTATTATCTATGTTTCAACATTTTTTTTCTTTAATTTTGGACCATGTAAGGGGGGGATTTCCCCATTTTTCCTCCACGTAGATCCGTCACTAGTAGAGTTGCACAAGTTTGACTTGAATGTTTGAACTTGACTTGAGTTTGACTTAATTTCAAGTCAAACTCAAGTCAATCCTTCTGACAAATATTTCAAGTCAAGTCAAACTGGTCAATCGTACAGGTTTGAAAATTCAAACTGTTTGTCAAACTAGTTTGAAAGAGTTTGAAAAATAATTTATTTAGTAGATATACTTTTTTGTCGAGATTGACATGTTAGTTGCCAATTAAGATAAGAAAATTAATAATACAATGAGTGCCACATAAAAGTAACTTAATACAGGGAGCGAGTATAATCAAAATTGGGTGCTAAATTTAAATTTCTTGAAAATGATTCCTAATGCTTAGAACTGCTTGCTGGCAAGTTTCGTTTTATCCATATAACTTTTTTATATTTGAGTGTTATTTACTAGATTAAACCAAAGAAATCGTTGGATAGTTTTTTTATCATACAAAGTGTAATTTAATCTACTTTGAGAGCGTTCAAGTATTACGTAACGAAAGTTGGGGGGGGGGCAAGCCAAACGTTACGGCGCGTTACACGGGGAGGGGGTAGGATGGTTCGAACAGCGCATTACGTAACATTGTTTTTTTAACTTAAATAAAAAAAAACCACCGAATTACAATCTTCCACCTTTTCAACTTTCGTTTATATTTTACATAGAACCCCTGGATTGTATTATATTGCCCGCTCACGATCCGCTCATGTTACAATAGGACAAAATAGTATTCAAGTGAAAAAATCTCAGCTCAAAATAAAATGATTTGGAATTCTTATGACTTTCTTTTATGTAAAAAGGCATTTATTTATCTTAGGGCCAGTTCGAAAAAACATCTAGCACGAAGCTGCTAGTTCACTCGAAAATACAATACAAAAGTATTGCTGTATATTCGTTCCGTTGGTATTTCTTTAAAATTCAAAACTAACCATTGGGTTATTAGACCTGGATACTGCGTACCAAAAAAAGTTGATTAATAGCAAGCTGAAAATTTGTTAATAGCTTAACGGTGTCTAGTCGGACCAACTTAGATGTACGGGAACACTGGAACGGTGGAAGTTTTAATTGTGGAACAGTTTAAAAATTTGGAACGTCAGATTACGAAAACGTCCCATGTATTTTGTCGGACATAACATCCAATTGATTTGTTACCCTTTCATTAAACTCTCATGCAAAAATTCTGCATGAGACTATGCAGGACTATAGCATGACTGCTATTACTAACCAACATGATTACTGTCATTTGACATGTTCTTCATGTTCCACTCATTAAAATACCCAGTTGGTGATAAACACCAGTCTGATTTTTGCATGAGAGTTTAATGAAATGGTAACATATCAATTGGAAGTTCTGTCCGACAAAATACATGGAACGTTTACGTAGTCTGACGTTCCAAATTTTTAAACTGTTCCACAATTAAAACTTCTCGTGTTCCAGTGTTCCCACACATCAAAGTTTGTCTGACTAGACACCGTTAAGCTATTAACAAATTTTCAGCTTGCTATTAATCAACTTTTTTTGGTACGCGGGATCCAGGTCTATATGGTTTTATATCTACAATTTAAATTTCTTTCGGATACAGGCTACAAATGTTGGGTTTAAATTTTAAAAAAATTAATGTATAAATATGCGTTAATAGTATGGTATAACTAGACCCAAACCCAGACATCCAAAGTGAAATTTATCCTCCAACACCAAATTGTTCTATATGGTCCACATAATGTTAAGAAAAAAGTCACACCATTTTGAGCGTCGGTTTTGGGGGGGGGGGAGAGGGGGAAGAAATCGGTAAATTCGGAGTTTTTTACGTTTTTCGTCAATATTTCTAAAACTATGCGGTTTCTAAAGGATTCTACATAAAATTTAAAATAAAAAAGGTCCTATACAGAGTTACGAAGGGTGAAAAGTGGAAGTTTTCGATACTTTTTATATTTTTTGGGCAATGTATAATATTATTACCTACTGATGAAAGAAATTTTCTTTAACAGGATTGTGTTTTGTAAATAAAATTTGCTATTTCAGTGGCATGTTAGTGATAAGCCCTTGAAGAAACGTCAACCTCACCACCCAAAACCATCATCACTTGCCCAAAAAATATAAAAAATATCGAAAACCTCCACATTTCACTCTCCGTAACTCTGGAAGCGTTGATTTTATAACAATTATATATAGGACCTTTTTTGTTTTAAATTTTATGTAGAACAATTTTGTATAGAACATGGTTTTTGCTAAAGTATAGTTTTAGAAATATTGACGAAAAACGTAAAAAAACTACTAATTTACCGATTTCTCCCCAATCTCCCCTCCAAACCGGACGCTCAAAATGGTGTAACTTTTTACTGAACAATATGTGGACTATATAGAACAATTTAGTGTTGGAGGAAGACTCTTACTTTGGATGTTTGGGTTAGGCCTTGTTTTGACCAATTATATTATACTACCTCCGTAACTTTGGAACCGTTCATTTTAGAAGGATTATGTATTGGGCCTTTTTTATTTCAAATTGAATGTAGAACATTTTTATATAAAAGGTTGTTCATGCTAAACCGCATAGTTTTAAAAATATTGACGAAAAACGTAAAAAACTACGAATTCACCGATTTCTCCCCCCTCGCCCCTTCAAACCCGACGCTCAAAATGGTGTGACTTTTTTCTGAACATTATGTAGACCATATAGAACAATTTGGTGTTGGATGATAACTTTCACTTTGGATATCTGGTTTATCCCATTATTTGGATCAATTGTATCATACTATAAGACGCTATAAGCTTTCTTAATAATTATTATCCTAACTGGCTCGGTTTTTATTGGGTTTCATTTGTCAGTCTGCGGTTTAAATATCATATCAGCCAATACATTTCTATGTTTATTGAAATTGGTATAAAAAATTTTTTGGACCTTTTTGGGAGGGGGAGATTCCCCTACCCCTCCCCCACCCATTACTCCTCCCCCGTTAATCCACAACTGAACAAATAAACACGTTGCGTAATACTCAAACTTTTCAAACTGTTGGAAGATGTTTGAATTCAAGTCAAACCTAAAGATATCGAAATCAAGTCAAGTCAAACTTTTTTATAAAAAAGTTTGATTTTCAAGTCAAGTCAAGTTTTTTGAGTAAAATCAAACTAGTTTGACTTGATGCATCTCTAGCACTGGAGTCTTCATCATGGCATCCACACTCCTAGCGGAGTAATTGCCGCCCTCTTTGGGCTCTTCCGGTTCGTTTGTCGCGGTGAATCAATCCGCATTAACATTTTGGTTTTTCAATTGGTTGTGTGACTTGAAATCTTCTACAATTTTTCTCCATTCGTTCCTGTTTTTGCTTATGGTTGCTCATTCTCTAACTCCCATCTTCTTAAGGTCCTCGACTATCTGGTTCTCCCATCTAGTTTTGGGTCTTCCTCGTGGTCTACCTGATACAGGTCTCCATTTGGAAATTTTATTGATGACGGCTTCTGTATTTCTCCTTTCTATATGTCCCATCCATCTGAGTCTCTGTGCTTTGATAAATATGACGATGTCTTCTCCTTTCAGAAGTCCTCTTACTTCGTGGTTCATGACTTTTCTGAATTCATTATTACCTAAGTTTAGTGGGCCTGCTATTCTTCGAATTATTTTCCTCTCTAGGATCCTCAATCTTTCTTCCTATTGCTGGGTCAGACACATTACTTCAGCACCATATGTGATTACTGGTCTAATTGCTGCTTTGTAAATTTTTAGTTTAGTATTCTGAGTAAGCTTCTTATCTTTGAGAAAGTTATTGTATTTCCAGTAAACTCTGTTTCCTGCCTGGATTCTTTCACTGATTACGATGCTTCTATCATTAGTTCCATTAACTGAGACTACAAGATATTTAAAGTGTTCTACCTTCTCAAACTCATATTCACCAATGTTTACACTTGTCACATTAACTGGATTTTTTCTTGAGCATATTAGGTATTTTGTTTTGTAGAGTCACCGTCACTAGAGTAGTAAGGTAAAAAAGGACCAACTGTCTTCTGGAGTCTGTGTCCATTGAACTGGCCAGAACTACACGTTCTATTCGAGCAGGGAACCATGTTGCCCTTTGAGCACTATTAATATAATATAATCTTTTAACATCGACTTGGAGTCACTATATTTATCATACTCTTAACATGTAAATCATATATCTCGATGTTACCACTTTTAATCTAGTGCTAGTTTCATCTACTAAGCGGAACGCCCTGAAGATGATCTGATTTAAATCGAAAACGTTCTGCAATCTATTTGGATGACACTTTAATAGTTTTTTTTTTATAAACTTTTTATACCATTATACAAACGAAGTTTTTTACTTCTGTAATTATTTGCTTTCCTCTGCTAGACGTTGTTTCCTAAGTGGATTCCCTAATTTACTGGTATCGATTTGTGCATCTTTTTGTTCTTCGTTTTATCATTGTCATTTTGGACCTAATTTTGGTCACTACTAGATTGTAATCTGACGATATGTCGGCACCTTGAGGCTTGACTGCCTTTGACGTTTAATCTATCATTTTGACGACAACAAAAATGATATGCAAATTTTCTTCAATAATTTGAAATTCCTACACTCCACACACTTATATATGTATGTAGCTTTACGACCACTTTTCTTGTCTTTGTTTAAATGAAATAACGAGCCTGTAAATAGCAACCCATTAAGATTTACGAAGTTGTTCTCGAAATTATAGAATGCTAATCTGCCTACATAGTAATAATAGCAGTGTATACAAGTTGGCTTTGCATAGGATCGTGCTCTTTAAGATGCAGCACCTCTGCAAAGCTGGTTTGATTTATATAGAGATTTGTTTCTTGAATTATTGGGTACATACAACAAGGAACAGGACGCAGGACAGTGGCGTAAATAGAAAAGGGGACATACATCACAGATTTTTGTAATAGATTATAAGTGCTAGCCAAGTCTCTTCTTGTGATGCGGGGCGAGAGAAGTATGGCATCCTGCGACTCATAATGCAAGGAAAGATAGATGGCAAAAGAAGCATCGGCAGAAGACCTGAGATGGTTTGGATGCAGCTAAAAACAACTATTTAGAGCTACTGCCTCAAAAGTTAAAATAGCTATGATGACTGCCAACCTTCGTAGCGGAGATGGCACCTAAAGAAGAAGAAGTATCTTCTCTCTCGTATCTTTGAAAGGTTATGCTTATAATAGTGAAATTTGGAGGAAGGAAGTAAATGGACGTAATCGTAATAGTGACAGATGACGTTACAGAGTCACTGTGACCAATATTTTTAAATGGGACCATATGGCAATTGATACTTCGTTTGAAAGGTATTGAAATACCTATTCAATCATACTAATTTTGTCTGGGTTTACGTTGATTTTGATGAATAAATTAAATAAATACTAACATTGTAGATCTGTATTTAATTAAGGATAGGCATTTAATTGAAAAGGCATTTCTAATATCTTTCAAATGAGATATCACTTATCATAAGGCCCCATTTTAAATTATCGGGTAAAGTGGCTCTGTAACGTCATCTGTCACTATTAAGTCCCCTGTTATGACTAGTTGAGAAGCCTACGTCCATTTATTTCCTTCCACAAAATTTCACAGAAGAACCAACAGGAATGAAGGAAGACTATAACAAAGCTATGAGCCTCTTTGGCTCGAAGTGCAAATATATTATCATTACTATTAAATGCGTTATCCTCCATTAAAAAAAATCTGTCACATTCTATTTATTTTTCGTAGCTCATTCCATCTGTTTTTAAACATAGGCCTCCCCTTTTATTCTCCACTGTCGCTATTTGATGCTCTTGTCGTCATCATTCTCTTTGCCTTATCCCTATGCGGGGTCGGCTTCCCTAATTGCATTTCTCCACACAATTTTATCTTGGGTCATATCAATGTTAATCCCCTTTACCAACATGTCCTGCCTTATCGTCTCCCCCAGGTCTTCTTTGGTCTTCCTCTCCTACTCCTTCCAGGAATCTTCACTTCAGCTATTCTTCGTGTTGGTTGATTAACGTCTCGACGTTAAACATGACCAAACCATCTTAACCTATGCTCTCTCATTTTGGCATCAATTGGTGCCACACCTAGACTTCCCCTAATATACTCATTTCCAAGTTTATCCTTCTTTGTCACTCCACTTATCCGTATAAGCATTATCATTTCCGCCACATGCATTCGTTGTTCCTCTTTCTTTTTCACTGCCCAATATTCAGTTCCGTACATCACAGCCGGTCTTATGGCTGTTTTATAGAATTTTTCCTTCAACTTCATTGGAACTTTCCTGTCACACAGCACACCACTCGCTTCCTTCCACTTTATCCATCCAACTCTAGTTCTACTGTATGCACCTCCATCTATTTCTCCATTCCTCTGTAACACCGATCCCAGGTACTTAAAAATATTGCTTTTTACAATCAGTTCACCATCCAAAGATACCATTTTATTTGTAGAAACTCCATCTTTAAATGAGCATTCCAAACACTCTGTCTTTTTCCTACTAAGTTTTAAACCTTTTTCATCCAGAGCTTGTCTCCACTGTTCCAGTTTTGTTCTAAGTCTCTTTCACTATTTCCTATTAACACTACATCATCAGCATAGACACCATGGAATGCTACCCTGTAGTTTCGCTGTTATCTGGTCCAAAACTAATGAGAATAAATACGGACTAAGCACCGAGCCTTGGTGCAATCCTACTTTCACATGAAATTTATCAGTCTCTCCCACACCTGTCCTAACACTAGTCGTTACTCCCTCATACATATCCCTCACAATCTTTACATATTTACCAGGGACTCCTTTCTTATTGAGTGCCCACCACAGAATCTCTCGAGGAACTCTATCATATGCTTTCTCAAGATCAATGAATACCATATGAGCGTTTGTTTCTTTACTCCTGTATTTTTCCATCGACTGCCTTATAACGAAAATTGCATCTGTTGTTGATCTGCCCTGCATAAAACCTTTATTCTCGTATATTTCGGTCTCTTCACGTATTCGTCTATCAATTAATCTTTCCCATATTTTTATGGTGTGGCTAAGCAATTTTTTTATGCAATTGTCATTTGTCGTATTTCAGAATGTTTTTAAGATCACTACTGCTTTGTATGTCTCATAATGTAAGTACCTACAGCTTTCATCTGTTACATATTACGTTTTTTTTTCATTAATTTTTATGCATTTCACAACTTGCGATTCATAAATAAAAAGAGTTATATTATCTATTTTATATCTCTTAATTTTTCAAATATTGTTCCTTTCCTCTTCAGTTCTACTTTTGATTTTTTAGACGTTTTAAGAGTATCACAAGGAAAAAATTTCTATAATTGGCTGTATACAATAAATCACAAAAAATAAAAACCTTATCTTGTAAAAGGTACATTTAAAATAATATAACACTGATGATGGAATATTGATTCTTAAAACGTTTTGTTGCGATATAGCCCTTTTTAGGGATTTTAAATATACCTTTTATAAGATAAGGTTTTTATTTTTATTTATAGTTCTGTATAAAAACATGTGAAATATTTTATTACATTTTGTTTTCAGTTTGAAGAGTCACTCATTAACTATAATTTCAGTTTGTACCAATCTTTACGGTTTTATCCTTCACATAATACACCTTTAGCACCTTTAAAAGATACTCATTAACAGCTTTTTTCAAAGGCTACAATAAAGGTTTACCTTTTATTTTCTAATTGCACGGCAGAGCTAAATTCAGATTTATTGTTAAATGGTATATAAAAGGTAATATAAACCTAGATAAAAAAGCTTTAAATTTAATTAACCACACAATGATGCATACTAAATGCCCTAATTATCTCAAGAAAATACCAAAGGGTTTATGTCACGCGCAGTTGCCAGACGTATAGTCTGTTCGCTAAACTTAGACACAACTGGCTAGTGATTTTAGTAGGTAAATTTTTTGTTTTTGGCCAATTTTGTCAAAATTATCAAAAATCCTAACTAGTTAGTAATTATTAATTATTTGGTAATTCTAACAATAAAACACTGAAAACGTTTGTTTTCTATACTTCCACAAAATTTATTACAACTATTTGATTACAGCTGTTTCGGCAGAGTGCCTTTCTCAACAAATATATTAAGAACAATAAAAGCCGAAAGAGAAAACAACTACAGAGTGGTGTGTACAAACTAACTTGTGGTGACTGTCCGAAAACGTACATCGGTCAAACTGGCAGAACTTTTGACAAACGGATAGCAGAACACAAAAGGGCTTTCAACAAGAGAAAAACAGAAACTTCTACATACGCACTTCACCTTCTAGATCATAATCATTCTTTCAATGAAGAGTTGCAAATTCTGCATATTCAAAATAAAGGCCTTAAGCTATCTTTTTTAGAATCTATGGAAATTAATAAACTGAAAAATACAGATATAATTCTGAATGACCAACTCGAGACAAACAGCTCCCCACTCCTCAACTTCTTCAGTTAAATACTTAAAAAGGCAAACACATTGTAAACTATATCACTTGAGAAAGGCACTCTGCCGAAACAGCTGTAGTCAGATAGTTGTAATAAATTTTGTGGAAGTATAGAAAACAAACGTTTTCAGTGTTGTATTGTTAGATAAAATGAACTTCCACCAAGTAACGGTAGAATCCATCAATTATTTGGTAATTATTTTTTACTTATGGTAATTATTATTTACTAAAATCACTAGCCAGTTGTGTCTGAGTTTAGCGAACCGACTATATCAACTTTTCTGTAGAAATTATATATCTTTACAAAATTGAAAAAATTAAAATAGAATGAAAGACAGTTAATATCCATCCTCTTATGCACGTTTCACCCTTTTGGGTTCTTCAGAGAGACCGGTGTTCTACTTTGAGCCATAATGAAAACTAACTGCAAATTATATGAAATAATTTGCTGTTAGACGCTGTAGCGACTATTTAAAAGAATCTTAGATCCGAAAATATAAAACTTCTATCAGTGGAACCGAGAATTTGGCGAAGGCACCAATTCAGTTTGTCACCAGAATCTTGGTTCCAATGATAGACGTTTTAGATTTCTAGATCCAATCCAAGGTCTCTGATTGTTTGAAAAATTTCAAAATGAATTGAATGTTTGAATGAACGTTTGAAAATGAATTGAGGGGGTTAGAAGTAAAAGGGTTTAAGTGCACTTTTTTAAAATTTTACTCTAAGTACAGAGTCACCATCTATCGTCACTACATTTAGTTCACTGAAAACAATTGCCGTTTGCTTTGGTAGTAAACAGGTTTAACCATGCGCTTGAACCGTTTTACCACGAAACTATTTTTAGTATTCTGTAAAAACAAATAGTAATAAACGGGTTTAAGTGTGCTTGAACAATTTTACCTCAAAATTATTTTTAGTCTTCGGTAATGTGTAAACACATGTTAATGTGTAGTTTCAAGTATTATGCAATGTGCCAGTTGCAGTTACCTTTTGGATAACAGCTGGGACAAAAATGATTAAGTAATATGTAGTTAACATCTACACTTAAACCGTTTTACCAGTAACATTTATCAACACCATGTACCGATTCAAGTACATTTTTTTAATAAATGAAAAAAAGAAAGGATATATTAAGTGTAATAATATACCCTTACATATTTATCATTTTATAGTACATTGTACACTAGACATATTTTAGTTTAATGACTCCTAGAATTTATAAAACTCAAACAACTTTGAAGCTGATTATCTCAGAACTATCAAAACTGCACTTAAACCCTTTTACGTCTGGCCCCCTCAATTATATTGTGGATATAGACTATATTATCGGTTCTTCGAGGTCTTCTTATTTCCAAGCTTTATCTCGTTCTGTCTAAATATTTAAGGTACTGCTTTGCTTTAGTACAAAATATGTCACAAGGTTTTTATATTGTAAAAAATCTTAAAAAATTTATAATCAACATACTTGTATTAGCTAAGGACTCTTCTCAAATTCAACTACTACTACTATCGGTTTACGGCGTTCTCCGATGCCTTCCGACTCCTAACCGTCATTCTTATTTGTGTAACCATAGACCTGGCGGGATTTCTCGTTCATCTAGTTCTTTTTCAATTCCATCCCTCCAGCTTGTTTTCGACATTCCGTCTCCCTTGTGGTGTTCACGCCAAAATCTGTTTAGGGATCCTGTCATTTGGCATTCTCTGTACATGGCCTTATTAGTTGTTTTGTTTTTATGTCATCAATTATTGTATGTGTGACTCCCATTATTTCCCGTATTCTCTCATTTGTTATTCGATCTCTTCTTGATTTGCCAGCTGCTCATCCTAAAGTCCATTTCTATTACTAATAACATTTTCTCTGTTCTTTGCTTCAGTGCCCAATCTTCACTACCATGTGATTACACTTTTAAATACGGTATTGTATATGAGCTCTTTGTTCGCTTTAGATGTTGTTTGATCCCACAGAATGCCGTTCATCAAGAATATTACTTTTCTACCTTATATGTCTCTATCCTCTACAGTAGCATCTAGTATTCCATCTTGTGCTATCTTCATGCCCAGATACTTGTATTCATCACAGTGTTTAATTTCTACCCTATCGTCTAATGTAATGGACTGCTTTGTCCCTCCAATAAACATGGCTTCAGTTTTCTTAATGTTGATTTCGAGACCCCATTTGTTATATTCTTCTATTAGCATTTAAAATTATGTCGACCTATGTCATTCATTGTAAAATTTAAATAAAATCTCGATATTTTGTAAAGTTATTTTTTCAAAAATTTGTCGCGGTTATCTAGTTAATTTAAAAAATAAAACGTGGTATAAGGCAAAATAGTAAAAGTTATACATGAATGTGTAACACCGGCATCACTGTCTCAACTTCCAGTCTCTTCCAATCAATCGAAAATAAAGCAAAAACCTTACGACCTTGCAGGTTGTAGAAGTGATTCATGGCGCTTTGTGCCAACCACACTATAACTAATCAAGCCCAAGTTGAATTTTATCTTCTTCTCGACCATTATACGCTATTTTCCGTCCAATTATCCCCCGTACCGATACTAAAAATAGTCTCATTATCGTAGAATATACCCCGGTGGAGTTGGAGTCAATGCATAAAGAGATGGCCACTAGATGTGGCTGGGAATGGCAGTTTGCGAACTCTCATGGCGGAATAAAAAATAATCGCGGCTAACAAGAATACAATTTAATGAATATTTTTCATTACGAAATTTTTAAAAAAGGCTTAAAAGATAATAAAAGTTTATAAGGATAAAAAAGCTTTACCTTACAAAGGTTAATGAATCTCATCAAAAGATAAAAAATGTACGTATCTAGCATACATTGATTTGATGTTAAAATTATGGGCAAAACAGATTAAGCGTTACATTTTGCGTATAGAGTTTAGTTAATCGTCAAAATTTCAGATCTTGCAGAAAAAAGATACTCCTCACTGAATGACTGCAAAGGTTGTCTGCAATTTCTGCGAGTAGAATTATTACCAGGCAAGCCATCCACTAAATATGGTTTAGTTTGTTGATCGCTGTTGCCTGTAGCACTTTTGGGATCCAAGCCATAGCTCCGTAAGTTATCATTATTCTAATGACAGTGATGTAGATCCAGGCGATCATCCTAGACGAAAGGCTCCATAGGCAATATTTGCTCTTTTAGCTTTACTATCTGAGGTCGAGTTCTATGTTACTCATTGTCAAGGATAATACCAAGGTATTTTACCTCTTCAGAGAAGTTTAGACTGCAATTTAGAATCGTTGAAGGTATTAAGCCCGTGATCCTTCCTTTTCTGGTGAAGAGGAACGTCTCTGTCTTCTTTGTATTTATAGACAGTGAGTGTCTGTAGTATTCAGTATAAGTCTGAGAGCAGCTTTTAATTAATCTCTCACATAATGTGTTCTCAATCTTACCGTACTAACCTTTCATGCTGAATTGGTCAACCAGAGTGTCTAGAACTATGTTCCAAAGGAATGGTGATAGCACCCCTCCTGTGGGCATCTCCTCGGAACCATACCTCTAACCGAAACGTCTTCTACCATTTAAGCTTATTGCTATATTGGAAAGTATACTGAAAATATCCATTCGCTCACAGCTAGGAGGACATTCCTGACATTGAGCTGTTGGCTGATGGTTGGGAATGAGGTTTTATCAAACGCTCCCTCAATGAATATACCTAGGGTGGATTGTTTATTATTCAGCGATCTTTTAATTCTTCCCACTACTTGATGCAGTGCAGATTCAGTGAATTTTTCCGAAGTATATGCATGTTGATTTGGGTGAAGTGGGTTATGAACCAAAACTTCATCCCGTATGTACCTCCCGCATAGCCTTTTCATCGTTTTTAAGAGAAAAGATGTTAGGCTAATTAGTCGGAAAGCTTTTGGTAGGGTGTAGGCCACCTATTTGGTTTTGGTATGAAGACCACACGTACTTCTCTTCAATTTCTAGGAATATATCTGAAGCCAAGGAGGCTCTGAAAATTTCCACAAGGTCCAGCAGAAGAATATCAGTCCTCACCGTAGTAGGGCTGGATATATTCCGTCAGGCACGATATCGTGAAGCACGATATAGCCCATCTTATTTGTTTCTCACTAATCAATGTTCTGGCGAGATGTTAGTCATTCAGTGTAGATATGATTATTGCTTCCATAGAGAACTGGGGCAGTGTCTTTTCATCAGAATTTCAGCACTTTCGCAAAGGTTGGAAGTTTTGCTTCTATATTCCTTCGTTAATATGCCGATGTGGATCTTTTGAGAGCATCTTTTGTAGCCTGGAAGTATGTGGAAAATTTTCGATTTCCTTTACAGTAGGCTCTATATGAAAACTATATTCTATTTCAATAGGAATTCTGTAGGAACTCCATACCAACTCTATACGAAACTCTCATCATTATGGCCATTATTAAATAATGATCGTTGCATGATATACTATTTTGTTCAAATTTAATTGTTTTTGATTCATTAACTAGTATTCTCATTCCAACCTTTTTGTAGCATACACTTCCATTCTTTTATGTCATTTTTCACCTTTCTGTATTTTATAACACGGAAAACTAAGTTATTTCGTATAAGGCATAGATCTACACCCTGTAGAATGAATATTAGATCTATACCCTTTAGAATGAATAGAAATGATATTTCCTTAGATTCATCTATCACTCTACCACTACCTTTTGTGTTCTCTACTAAACTGAAATCAATTTGACGGCGATCAGAAAATTGTAAAAAACATCGGTTGACATATCTGCCGGACTTTGTTCTTTTGTACAAGAGACATATGAATGGATTGATGCAGGCATTGATATATCGTACTTCTCTTAGGGTTATTGTCTGTGGGAGCAAATGAAAGATCTGGTCAACTTAACGTTGTATAGAAACGAATTAGTTTTATATCTTACAATTTGTGATGTCAAGTAGTTATATACCTACATGCCATTGGCATTTATAAGCTCTATCAAAGACATAAAAATCGAAAACCAATATGAGGAAATAAAATATCAGAGTAGATTCCGTGCTGTCTGTTCTTGTATTGATATTACATTGGAACCCCGATAAGACGGCCCTCGATAACATGAAAGTCCGGATAACCCGGACCGATTTTCATCAGACTAAACAAACATTTTTTTAACTTTTACTGAGTTTTTACCAAGAAATAAACACTGTATAAAACTGTACCTAATTTAGAAGTACTGTGCATATGTATATCAGGTTCTTGCAATTCTAATGTGTATTTGTTTATTATTTATATGTATTTTATTAATGTGTTTATTTTTAATGATTTTTGACGTAGGTATATATCACACAAGTGACGTTATCCATCTTGACTGGATGATTTTTTTAAATGATAATATGGGTCATGTGCTAGCTCATTTGAAAGGTTAGTTAATTCTCTATTCAGTAGTAATAGCATGAACCTAATTTTTTCTACAGGGTGTTCAGAATAATTTGTTTTGGATAACATTGATATTAATGACAATTGGTTTCAAGACGACTGTGCCACATGCTACACAATCCGGTAAAAAATTCAATCATTGTAGGGAGACATTTCCTGGACCCATAATCTCTCGTTCCTTTGATCAGAATTGGCCACCTCGATCGTGTGATTTAACACCATTAGATTTCTTTTCATTGGGTTATTCCTAACAGGGGCAATGTCAACATGTCCCATTGCAGATCTGGAAACCTGGGGATCAAGTGGGCCATCTAAAAATCTTGGAAGGAATTCCATTGAATCCTAAGGGCAGAATGGCAGATGTCTTGCCAGTCAAATTGGACTTCGAAATACCCTTTGAAGTTGTCATAAAAACCATCAAAATGGTTGTGAAGAAGTTGGACCGAAACGGAAAGAAGGTTTACTCGTATAGTATCTATACGGATGGATTTAAGATAGTTGAAAGGGCAGGAGTGGGAGCTACTGGGCTCAATTTCAGGCTATTCAAATCTCTTGGAAACGCCCAAATATCTTTCAGGCCGAAATACATGCTATAGACATATGTGCCTTAGAATTTCTCAACGGAGATACTCGTAGGGCAAAAGTATTTATTTTGTCACACAGCCAAGCTGCCTTAAAGACTCTAAAGTCATTTATTTGTTATCCAAGTTGGTTTGGAATTGTAAAAATTCCTCAGGAAGCTGACGGGACGCAACAAAGTAACTTTGATTTGGATGCCAGGTCACAAGTGAATTGCAGGAAATGAGGAAGCTGACAACTTGGCAAAAGAGGGAGTCAACACCTCATTCCAAGGTCCAGAACTCTTCTGTGGACTATCAAAAGGTCACATCAGAGAGGAACTCCGGACCTGGGAACTCAATCAACTACAACTATACTGGTCTAACATACCAGAACAAAGTCAAGCAAGAAGGCCCTCCAAAAATATAAAAATGGTCACTGAGACTTCTCATTGGCTACTGCCCTCTGAGATATGATGTCAAAAAATGAGCAAATCAGATAGTGACAACATTGTCGTTTCTATGGCAACGAAAAAGGAACGACAGAAAATATAATATGCAACTGAGTAGCACTATTCTGAAAACGACTAACATTCCTAGAAGGGGTCACCCTAGGGCCCTCTGAGATAGGAGACAAGTCACCTAGGATGCTAATCAACTTCATCCGAAGTATTGGCATCCTAGAGTTTAACTATGTAGATTAAGGTATGCACAAAAGATCTTCTTCTTCTTTATGTGCCGTCTTCTACCGAAGGTTGGCGACCATCAAACGATAGGTTTCTCAAAAAGATCTGCATAGGTCAAAGTGCGGAGACGCTGCATGGCTTTAACGACCTCACATAATCTATCTATCTATGGGGTTATTCGAAGTCAAATGTCTATACCAGCCAACAAACCTACATCTACCCGTGCATTAAAGGAAGACAGTCAAGTCTGGATCAACGAAATTTGATTTATGCAAAACCCACATTTATGCAAAATAGCCATGGAAAAATTTCGACAAAAGATGTGCCAGCATAGCCATGGAGATCATTTTCCTGATATGCTATTTCATACATAACCCTATTCTCTATACCATATACTTTATGATTTAATAAAAAAAATACAATCTAAAGAAAAAAGTGATTTCTATTGAATGCAAATCTTTTGTAACTTTTCGGACACCCTTTATATAGGTAAATTTCTAATATTTGTCACAAAAGCGACTAAACCATGCATAAAAATAAATCATTTTTTCGTAATCCTCTTTTCCTAAATCCAATCTGGCAGATATAGTTCCGAAACCTTTGGCGAATATAAAATCAAATATTTGAATAACTGAATTTTTTTAATATGTTCTTTCAAATTCAGATTGAATGTAAACAAGATTGTCAGAGCCAAAGAACCCAAGAATAAACAGTTTATTTCGATTTAGAAAAATGTTTAAAAATGCAATTTAAAAGGGATTTAATAAAATCACTCTTTTTAACAAAATTTTTCTATAGCGCCTTGTTATAATTTATTGACCTAGAAAATGAAGAAAATTAATCATGCTCGTCAATTATTTAGAAATTTTCTGAACTTGACAGTCAGTCTATAGATACTTGACAAGATCAATCAATAAAATATACTTAAGGCTATGGGTACATAATTCGCAAATATTTTACGGCTATCCCTACCTTTTCTGTCTTTACATGGCAAATTACGTGTATAGTATTTTTACTACAAAAGCGCTTTACTACGTAATATCGCTTTTGTAGTAAAAATACTATAGTAAAATTCACACTGGTATGGATATGTACATATTACTAGAATGTCATTCTACTTGACAATGTCATAACTAGCTTAAAGAGATGGCTTTTGAATGTTTTTGGATAATTGTTATTTTTTGTATAATTGCAAATTATTAATTCGGTTAATAAATGTGATAATTTTTCACTAGCTATGTATTCAGTGATTGTAATAATATGTTCCTACAACAAAAACTAATACTCAATCGAGAAAAGAGCAAAAGTGTTAAAGTGATTTTTTAATAATATATTGTTACTATGGAACGCTTACAATTTTGAACATCTTTAAAAACAAAATATTTGGATCACAGAATATAATAAGTGCGTTCGCGGGAGCCTGTCGGCGACTAGTCGGCCACAAATTAGCAGCAAAACGCATGCGCACTTTAAAATGATATAAATAATATCGTTAATAGATAAATATATAAGATATATTTACCTAGTATAATTTAATAATTAGTTATTATTATTAATTAAATGTAAATATACCTTGTATATTCATCTATTAACGGTATTATTTATATTAAGTGAGGTTAGAAATTGTCGACGACAATTTGTCAACTGTACCCGCGAACGCACCTAATATCTTAATGTATTCTCTGTTTATATCTTCCATAAATAATACACAATAAATAACTTTTTATAAAGTTCACCCCTTAAATCAATTATTTATCAAATACACTATATATCAATATTATTTACTTAATCAACAACTAAAAATATTTCCGATTCATGTCAAATAATTATTTAAAATTGTCACTGATTTTCAGTGTCTGACTGACAATATTTTATTCGACTAAGGGCCGGTTGTTCGAACGCTGATCAGGGATGATTATTGTCAAATGTTTAATTGTTGTCACCGGCTGTCAATGTCGACTTTGTTTGGGTTGCTGAAGACGTAATTATGGATTACAATTATGAGATTAGTTGATAAATTATGTTAATTATTGTTATGTTAATTGATTAACTAATCTCGTAATTATAATCAATTATGTTTTCAGCAACCCAGTCAGGGTTGACATTGACAGTTGGTGACAGTGACTAAATGTTTGATGGTGATCATTGTTGATTGGCGTTCGAACAACCGGCCCTAAGTGCGTTATATGACAAAGATAGATTTGGAAAATATTACCACGGACATTGTGTTCATTTTGTCCGAATCCTGAAAAAACCAATAAATATTTTTGAAGAATCTAAACGCAGAATGAAAGACTAAATTATTACCGAGGGCCGAAAGTCCCTTAAAATAAATAAAGAGTTTCTTTTGAATAAGATATTTGAAATTAAAAATAACACTAAATTTTCTCTTAGTTTTTCACCCCTGTAACTTATTAAAATAAACAATATAGAAGTTCTCAGGGACTTTCGGCCCTCGCTAATAACGTAATATTTCATTCTGCGTTAATTTCAAAACGTACCGATCCTCTTAAAATTTATTGTGATAATTCATTTATTTTAATTATGTTTTTTTTTTTTTTTTTTTATTTAATGGCATAGACATTAGTCATTCAGCCAGTTGCAATAAACAATATACAATCGTATCCCTAATACAAAATTAAACAGAAACAATATAGTAATACAATAAATAATACAATACAACAATAATACAATAAAAACAATAATGGAACTCTGATAAAGTGATAAAACATTTAATTTTAATTATGTTCTAAAAAATAAAATTATATTTATAATTTATTTCGTCTCAATTGTCCCTAAAACCAACCATTTCCTTTTTAAACCATAAGATATACATTTAAAAAAAGTTACTTTTTGCTTTAAATAAAAATATACCTATCATGTATTCTCTTTAAAAAAAGTTAATGAAATCATAGTAATTTTGATACTGAATTGACTTACACTTAGACATCCTAGACGGGACCATTGTATTAGCCCTATCTTACGGACCAGGTCCATAGGAACCTGGTCTTCAACGGTTCTGAGGCCCAGGCTGCACCGGGCTCCCATGTCTGTCAGAATCAGCAGGGTCTGCAAATCTGATCTCCTCCTGCCAATGCCACCCTGAACGTCTAATCTCCCAGAAATCTTATGGCCTCACAAAAGCCGCCACAAGTCTCTTAAGAGGCAACTCCCCCACCTGGCTCGGCTGCCTAGATGCCGATCACAGGATCTGCCACTCCTGATAGGCAATGCCGGGCATTCCCAGAGGACATATGAGGAGGTTTACTCCTCCTCATTACATAGACGGCACCGTGAACCATCCGCCAGTCCAAGCAGATGAAGGTACCGTTGGAGTCTACAGTAGCCATAGCCAGTGATCACACTGACCACCAGGGAACATCTTCTACGATCTAGAAGAAGCAGTTGGTCTGTGAGACTTTTGGATGGCCCCACTATGTCGAGCCTAGCCTGTCTCAAACCTCCACAACTAGCGCAGGAGTAGAAGAAGATCCCTGAGACTACCCTTATCAGTACTGAAGGGCATCCCAATCACAGGTTTGGGTCCCACAGGCAGGGTGGATAAACCTCGTCTTGTCAGTACGTCAGCCCGTCCGTTGCCTTCCACACCTGTATGGAATTGACTTACTTCGTAACCCATAAACGTAACGATAACACTAACAGTATTTTTTTTATACGTATTTGAACACTTAGTATTTCCTTTATTATCAAAAGAATATGCGAGCAATTCAAAATATGTATCAAAATCCGAAAAGTTGTATTAAACAGGGAAAATCTATGTCGAAACTATTCCCTGTTACAAAAGGTTTAAGGCAAGGGTGCTGCTTATCGCCAACACAATTTAAAAAATACATCCAGAAAGCTCTGGAGCAATGGAGGAAAACAGTTGCTGGGATGGGAATAATGATTGAAGAAAACTGCTTAAGAACTTTGTTTTTTGCTCATGACTAAGTAATTCTTGCCAACGATGAACATGATATGGATTATATGCTAAGAAAGTTACAGATCGAATATGAAAAATGGGACCTATGTATGAACATGGAGAAAACGGAAAATTTGAGAATAGGAGAGGAAACCGAAGATCCGGAATTAGAGTTAAGAAATATAAGGAAATGTAAGGAATATAGATATTTAGGAAGCATAATATCAGAAGAAGGAACTACAAAAAGAGACATACAGCATAGGATACAGCAAGGAAGGAAAGCAACTCGTATTTTAAATGGTCTACTATGGTCTAACAAGGTGAAGCTGAACACAAAGTTAACAATCTACAGAACAATTGTGGAACCTATTATAACTTATGGAGCAGAGTGTTGGCAACTCACAGGAAAGGAAAGAAAAAATATAGAAGTAGCGGAAATGGATTACTTACGTAGAGCATGCAGAGTATCTAGATTAGAACATGTACCAAATGAGGAAATAAGACGACGGACAAAGAGTTTATATTCCACGGCTGACCATATAGAAACAAAGAAATTGCTATGGTATGGTCATGTTATGAGGATGTCAGAGGAAAGATGGCCAAAAAGAGCACTAAATTACACACCCATAAATAGAAAAAGAAGAGGAGGGCCTACAGAAACATGGAAGAAAGGCATAGAACAGTCTATGGCAGATAGAGCTATTGACGAAAACGAATGGGTGGATAGAAAACGATGGCGAGCGAAATGTGGGATGCGGAGGAGACCGTAGGAACCCCACTACTTATATACATATATCAAAAGAATTTTTTAAGTATTCACTTCGCTTTTGATGATTCACTGTATACATATAAATAGTTTTCTTCCGGCACCATGTTTAACTCAGTCAAAATTGTTAGGAGCACTTGCATTCAAATTACATATAGAAAAGATAAAATCAAACAATGGCATGTCCAATGATTATGCAAACAAGAGAAGCACGTGTTCTGATAGTAAAAATGTCGTAAAACGAAGATAGAATGACGAGTTTAAAGAGCTACCGAATACGAAATATTCTAGGTTTGTAACTGACAAGTTAATATTTTCTACGCTCACAGTAAAATCCGCGTGCAGCAAGAGCAGAAAATTGCACCGACGAGCCTTTGGGACGACGAACTACGTCTAGTTAGCAGGCTAGATGTAATACGCTTGTTAATTATCAGAATTAAATAGACAAATCTCTCCACCAACTAAGAACGGCCATGCACCATCACTCACCGAGTTAAGAAAGAGCTCTCAATATGTCAATCTTTCTGCTGTCCAGGACTGGTGAGATTTTCTGTCTTTAGTCAACTTAAACTTCAAGCTCCAATTACGGTGGTGCCCTTCCGTCAATTCCTTTAAGTTTCAGCTTTGCAACCATACTTCCCCCGGAACCCAAAAGCTTTGGTTTCCCGGAAGCTTTGGTATCGTTTTTGGTTAGAACTGTGGCGGTATCTGATCGCTTTCGAACCTCTAACTTGCGATATTGATCAATGAAAGCGTTTTTGACAAATGCTTTCGCTTCTGTCCTTCTTGCGATGAATCCAAGAATTTTACCTCTAACGTCGCAATACGAATGCCCTCATTCGTTCCTATTAATTGTTACTTCGGAGTTGCGAATACTAACAAAATACAGCAGCGCAGAAAATCTGCAGTTCATGTGTGTTTACCTTGAATTTTGAAACTTTCTGTCTCTTAAATAAACGGCAGTTATAATCATCTTCAGTAAGCTCTTGCACTAAGCGTATTTTATACGGATGGATCTTCAAAATTGTTTAGACATTAACTCGATTGAAAGGCCACCACAAAATATGTTCCAGTCATTACTAACACCACTTTATTAACCTTTAATTTTACTACTTAAACTGCTGTCTCATAAACTAACGTACTGAGGTTCAATAATTATAGCTGTTATAAGTAAAACATTTTGCTATCAATTTTCAGCGTCTGCTTCAATTACACTAACATAACAGAACTCGTTTTTACTTTACAAGTCCGGCAATCTCAAATTCCGAATTTGTCATACTTGTTCACAGCTTTTTTACAGTCCACCAATCAAAATTTACCGTTCCATTGTATACACGTTAACAATGGGCGATATGGTTCTTAATAATACAAGTTTATAGAGCTTTTAAAGGAAACAGTTACTTTTAATGTTTCGATGATTCTTTAATTAAAATATTGGCCGGCTGCGTTGGTACACGAAATGGTTAGCGTAAGAATGTTACCAATTCGATTTGCGAGAGTAAGAAAGGTGTTACACGGTTTGTTATTTCAGTTTTGTCATAAAGATTAATTATTTTACGGGATCGCTCTAAAATCGTGCTTATTTCGTCATCGTATTTTACTACATCCATGTGCGCCAAAAGGATTATTTTCAAGGGGATGCATCTGAATTTCAGGGGGAGTACATCTGGATATACTCTCTCTCAGTGGCGGCTCGTGACCTCAGTATGCGGGTAGGCTACACATATACTTCGGGTAGGCGACAAAAAATATCCTACAGTTTGTAATACATTTTGAGCCGTCTTGCAATACTAAATGTAATCTATGAGCGCAACAATGTGTAAAAATTGCTTTTGGAGCATCTACTTTAATTTTTGATTGTAATCCGTTTAAAGAGCCAGCCATTACACTTGCACCATCGTAAAATTGAGCAATTAATTTATTTTTGTAATCATATGGCTCAAGCACGTTTGGAATTAAACTATATAGAGCGTCTGCAGATCTATTATCGCTAACATCAAAAAACCCTAAAAATCTTTCTGTTACCTGACCAACTTTGTTAACAAAACGGATTGTTAAAGTACACTGTGATTTTTCGGTTATATCAGTAGTATCGTCAGCTAGTATAGAAAAAAATTGACTTTCATTAATTTCTGTTGAAATATCATTTTTTACGTAATCGGCAAGACAATCTATTAAATCATTTTGTATTGTTTTTGACAAACCCGTGAACACCCCTTCTATTTTTTAACATGATCCTGGATTTCCTGATCGCGTTTAACTACTAAATTAAAAATTTCTTTAAAATTACCCATGTTTGAAGAATTATGGCTCTCATCACGACCGCGAAATGTAAGTTCTTGTTTTGCTAAAAGAATTGTAACATCAATTTCTTCAACTTCTTCAATCTTTTTCAACTTCTTCATTATATATCTTATTAGATAGAGAAATATGTCCAGCGAAAGCCCTGTCAGTAGTTTGTTCATTTTTTTCTAACCGTTTTAAATCTAAGCAATTGTTTAAATGTTCTTTGAAGATTCATGTTTTTTTACAATAGCTGATAAATTTTTCAAATCTGAATATCCCTGACTCACCCAAACATTTTGCTTCAAATTTGAGAGCAACAGACAAGGCCAACAGAAAAGTGAATTTTTAAAATAACTTCCGCTTAGCCATTTACGATTTTCATACCATATTGTTTTAAACGATCTCGAAAATGGTTGATTGTCTTTTGTCTTATCTGTGGATAAAATTGTTAAATTTTGTAAAGGCCGGCCAATTGAAATAATTACTAATCTTTCTTGATTTTGGCGCCTTGAAAAAGGCGTCTCGATCAAACTGCATATTACATCGTTTAAAATATTCATATTCGATGACTAAAGTTTTTCCTCCAATAAAACTAACACACCTACGTTTCAACAACGTCAAATATTACTTATTTTATTTATGTATCAAATAATAATTTACTATTCGAATAAATTGATAAGTTAACAATTAACCTCGCTTTAAATTTTTAATTATCTATATAATCTAATAACACATTATTCAGTTTTCATAAACAAATTTAAATTGTCCTACCTAGTTTTATTCAATACTTAACCTACTAATAACAGCCAAAATCAAAAAACAATTATTTTAAAACAGTTTCACAAGACACAAGAGAAGCAACTGATAAAATTTTGTAGGTCCGGCTATAAGACTCGGTGCCTATCCGCCCGTTCAAAATCGTAGAATACGGTCGCTACGAACAGACCTGCAGCAGGGCTGCTCGCGTAAACAGAGAGAGATTGCACGTCAATTCGGTGTTGGCGTCGTTCTATTTCAGGCTACGTTCCCGAGTGCCTGACCAAGGAGAATATAGAATCTATACAGTACTACTGATACTACAAGGAGCGTACAATAATTATAACTACGGAGAAATTTTTTTGGATATTTTTAAAAATAATTTGGATAATCTTTGCTATTTTATTGTAGATATTGTGTCAAAATTTATAAATTACAATTTTGAAATAAGTAATTTATATTAATAATTTATATTATTGTACTACATTTGAAGAGGGTAGGCGGCGCCTACCTTGCCTACCCCGACGGGCCGCCCCTGCTCTCTCTCTCTCTCTCTCTCTTTCTCTCTCTCTTGTCTTTTCTCCATTACTCAGGATCGTGATTTCTTCCAACATTCCTAACAATTTTTTTTCATTGGTCCCTATCTTCAGCTGCTCTAAGAGCTTCGCAGAATGAGTTTCCAGCTGAATTGTTAATTTGGTCAGACCACCTAGTTGGTGATCGTCCTCTTGATCTTCTCTCCGGAACGTTTCCAGAAACAATTAATTTCTCCAAACTATCGTCACCTCTACGAACCACGTGACCCAAGAATTGCAGAATTCATTGCAGACATATTGTGGACAAACTTTTTTTAATCTCGAGTTGGTTTAGAATGGAAACGTTTGTCCTATGAGCTGTCCAAGGTATGCGCAGCATTCTTCTCCAGCACCACATCTCAAAGGCATCAATTTTTTGGCGCTGGCGTGCGTGAAGAGTCCAAGTCTCTGCCTCCCGTATAGAAATATTGAGAATACAAGGGCATTCGCCAGTCTCATATTGATATTTTGAGAGATATATCTGTCTTTCCAAACTTTACTTTGACGACTCATCGCAGTTTTTGCCATACCAATATATCTCCGAACTTCTGCTATACAGTTACCACCGTTAGTTATACTAGACCCGAGATAGTCAAAGGTGTTTACTATCTGGTATTCCTGTAACATGTTAGTTGAATAGTGTCGAATTTGTCGACCACCATTATTTTTGTCTTAGCTTTATTGATTTTCATACCAACTTTATTGGACGCAAACTCAACTCTTCGCAGGAGATCAAACATTTTTTGCTCATTTGCTGCTGTAAGTGTAGTGTCATCAGCAAATATTAAATTGGAGATTTTCCTACCAGCTACTGTTACTCCACCGGCCCATTTTTCTAAAGCCATCCTCATGACATGTTCACCATAAATGTTGAATAAGTCAGGTGACAACACACATTATTGTCTAACACTTCTTTCGGTCTTGAATTGATTTGAGAATCTACACATACTATTAATTACATAATATTTTAATATAAAATATAGAATTATATGAGAGGGAGATGCGTTGGCGTGTCTCTTTTTCAACATATCTCTGGAAAAGGCGATCAGAGATGCCCGAATAGAACACAGAGGAAATATTTTTAATAAATCATTTAAAATTTTGGCACATGCAGATTATGTGGACCTAGTTGCCCGCACAACACGTAAGCTAGAAAGAAGGTATAGCACCTTCTCAAATGCCTTAAAAAATATAGGTCTGCAAGTAAATGAGGAGAAAACTAAGATGATGACATCAACACCCAACAATTAAGCCAGAAACATTGGTCACCAATTCACGGTTAATAATTCTACCTTTGAAGTGGTGGACAAATTCATATACTTAGGCTCCCTGATCACCAAGGAGAACACCATGATGGAAGAAATCAAACGAAGGATAATCCTAGCAAACAAAAAATGCTATTTTGGACTGAGTAGACATATGAGAAGCAGAAACTTGAGAAACTTGATGAGAAGCCAAAAAAAAACAAAAATAACCATATAAAAGAACCCTTATACACTGTGTCCGTAAAGTATGGAACAAATTCCTTTTTAGCTGAACAGAGCATTTTAAGAAATAATCCTGAAACACGTAAATTTTTGATTTTAATTTAAAATAATATTCTAATATACAGGGTGAATTACTTTCGAGTAATGACGTCACCGTCATTTTTTTTTAAATGGAGCACCCCCATTTTGTCTCAATTTTCGGATTAGCTGATTCCAAAAATGTATCACATGTTGATTCAAATTGGTACAGGGTGGACAAAAATACAACAGTTTTGTATGTGTTCATAGAGTAACGCGTTAGTTAAATTAACAATATTATCAAAAATACTTATTGTCTAGCGGACAGAATATGATGAAATACATGACTTTATAAATGTTCGAAATGCATCCCTTGCTGTATTTGACAGTAACTCAAACGTTGTACAAATTCTTGTTGAACCTTGTTTATTGTGTCTTGAGAAATATTGTTTATTGCTGTCCGAATTCTCTGTTTTAATTCTTGAATATTTGCTGGTTTCGTTTGATACACAACATTCTTCAGATGGCCCCACATAAAATAATCCAAAGGATTAAAATCTGGTGACCTCGCTGGCCATTCAATAGGTCCACGTCTACCAATCCACCTCTTCGAAAAAATTTCATCTAGGTACCTTCTAACATCTGCAGGTGCACCATCCTCTCGGTGGCAGTTATCCATCATTGCTTCGAAAAATTGAATTCTTCTATCGGGATCATCTTCGTTTAATTCCTGCACAAGTTTGATTTTATAAGGATGCCATTTTTCAAGCTTTAATAGTTTGTGTACCTTTGTTTTGCTAACACCGATATCGCGACTAACTTTACGCACAGAAGTGTGCGCATCTTCTTCAAAACAAAGTAAAACATCTAAATGCTGTATCAGAATTTGCAGAGGAACGACCTGATTTCCGTGCATTTTCAACCGTACCAGTTTCTCGAAATTTATTTTCAATCTTACTGACTGTTGAACGCGTTATAGGTCTTTCTGGATATTTATCATTAAACAAATTGCACACTTCCATCTGAGTTCGCGATCTGTCTCCATACCCAATCATCATAAGTATTTCAATTCTTTGCTTTACACTTAACTCCATTTCTACTTCAAATTAAATCTAAGCAATAATTAAAACATTCACAAATACCAAACATATTGTAGTACTAAACTGTCACTGAACATCAATAAATTACTAAACAAATAATGACATTTAACAAAAACATAGCCTACTATGTTTCTTTTAAATTGATAAGAAATAATTTCTTTTATATTCTGTCCGCTAGACAATGAGTATTTTTGATATTGTTAATTTAACTAACCCGTTACTTTATGAACACACACAAAACTATTTATTTTTGTCCACCCAGTACCAATTTGAATCAACATGTGTTACATTTTTGGAATCAACTCAGCTAGAGTAATCCGAAAATTGAGACAAAATGGGGGTGTTCCATTAAAAAAAAATGACGGTGACGTCATTACTCGAAAGTAATATATACAGTGTATAACCAGTGTTATTGTATATTGATGGGAGACATATGGATCATCTCCAAGGCAGATGAAAATCGTCTGCTTATATTTGAACGAAGGATCCTGAGAGGAATATTCGGTGGCATCTGTGAAAATTGTGTTTGGAGGAGGAGGTACAACTATGAGATATACCATGAGATATACTATGAGTTATTTTATTATTTATAGCATTCTATTATTTAAATTAACTCTTCATTCTATTTTCTAAATAAGAACCTGACAATTTGCTAAAATATTTGGTGTAGAACCAGCTTTTACTTATATGTACACGGTACCTGTATTTATTTTGCTTTATTATTTGGCTTATTTAATTTAATTTATTATTTTACTGTTTTTTGAGCTTCCAATTATACTAAAGTTTATTCTACAGCTTACATAAAAGTGTACAATAATTATTTTAGAATGTCGTGAATTGAGGTAATCCTATTGAGGAATTTTATTGCTACATATATGCACTTAACGGTACGGTAGTAAACACCTCCTACACACTTCTAACAGTTTCTGTAAAACAAACGACACTCTTAACAACTAATGAATTAAACACCAGATTTTTAAAGTTCTCGATAATACTAAGTACTACCAAGCTACGAGCCACTTGTATAACGTTATAATGTCATCGGTAAAGCAGTTTGTCAAGTCGACTCATTACATAACGAAACGGTACCGTCTTTGTAATAGTTGGGAGCCACTGCGGTACCATCAAGACTACGTGTTGACCTCAAACTTGTCCGGTACCGTTTTTCTACCGTTTTCCGTCTTTTATTAATCGCACCTTGAAATTCTTTTCGAGACACTTAAGTGGAGTACAGGTGGATTAAATAAACAGGCCGTCGTAGTTTACTGAGCTGTACAAGATTATCTGACCAACATATTTTATAAAATTATATAAAAAATATATATGTTATAGTCAAAGCCCGAATTTCAGGCACTCCTAGGTTTGACTAGGCAATCCTCAGGTCTGACTGACGGTCTTAGTCAAAACCCGAAATAAATTACCGTTTCGGCCTTTGACTAGTCAAACCTAGGAGAGACTACGTTGGTCAGGCAAAGGTCGAAATTTAATTTTATGAAATCGGAGTTTGACTAGTCAAACCCCGATCAGCTATTAAAATGTCGTAATTTGTTAGATTAGGTTTAATAAAAAGGTCGAAATTTAATATTATGAAATCGGAGTTTGACTAGTCAAACCCCGATCAGCTATTAAAATGTCGTAATTTGTTAGATTAGGTTTAATAAAACTTCATTTTTTAATTTTAATGTTTAGTATTTAATATTTTTGTAATTAAAATAAAAAAATAGTATTTATTCTCACATGTTGAGGCATTATAGCATTAAGAGTTGCACAATACGTTAGTCCCTTTACACTTACATAATTTTGAAGAGCATTTCTTATTGCAGTAGCATTTTATAAAGTCTTGTCGTCCAAATTTAGAACCTTTTGTACAAATTTCTCTTTATAGAGACAGCTTAACATCTGGAACATCTTCAAAATTAAGAAAATTCTAATGATGAAAATTCTCTTTGCATCCTCTTATTTGATTTCTTGAAAAACGTAATTTTGTTTGACTAAGTACATGAATTTTATTTTAGCATAAACAGATGGAATTGGAATGTCATCGTCAACTGTGAAAGAAGATATTGCAATCGAAGAAAAAACTGAGGATCACCATAATACTAAGGAACGATAGGAAGGGTACAATAATAATTAATGAAACTAATGAGTACACAGAAGAGATTAAAGCAAGAATAGGACAGGCAAGAAATGCTTTCAACAAACTGAAAAAAGTACTCTGTAGCAGGGACATTACAATTTCTTTAAAGATAAGACTTCTGAGATGCTACGTGTTCTCCGTATTATTCTATGGGTTAGAGGCTTGGACATTAAAGAAGGATGTTTCGGACAGATTAGAAGCCTTCGAGTTATGGGCCTACAGAAGAATATTAAGAATAAGTTGGGTGGATAGTGTCACGAATATCGAGGTGTTGAGAAGAATGGGAAAAGATAAAGAGGTTTTAAATACAATTAAAGTCAGAAAACTGCAATATCTGGGACATGCCATGAGGGGCGAGCGTTATAACTTGTTACAATTAATAATACAAGGAAGAATACAGGGTAAAAGGAGTCGCGGAAGAAGACGCATCTCCTGGTTAAACAATTTGAGAGCTTGGTTTAATTGCACTTCTGCTGATCTCTTTAGAGCAGCGGTATCGAAAGTGCGAATTGCCGTGATGGTTGCCAAACTTATTAGAGGAGATGGCACATGAAGAAGAAGAAGACATAATAGAAGACAACAGAACTATGTATATCCAAAAATAAGTTAGAAAATTTTTACCAAGGAATAAAGAAGACAAGAGTGAAGAGAGAATAGTTACCGATGGGCAAAGTATTTTGACGAATTATTAAACAATAAGGCCAAACAAACAGAGATACTCTTTTAAAGCTATTTCCTTGTGGCATTTTTATAATTAACTATTTAGATGGACAATAAGCCACAATTAAATTGAAAAAAATAAAAGTCAATGTTTTCAACCTAATAGAAATATTAAAAATATTGAAAAGTATTAAAAATATAATTAAGTATTTTCTATGGGAAATAAGCCACAATTTTACTAAAAAATTATTTATATTTATTAAATTAATAAATTCATTTTTTTAGTAAAATTGTGGCTTATTTCCCATAGAAAATACTTAATTATATTTTTAATATTTTTCAATATTTTCATACATACTTAATTATAAAAATGCCACAAGGAAATAGCTTCAGAATAACATTAAAAATATTCCTAAAAGATGTTTAATTGAAAACTTATTGGACTATTTTCCTGGTAATACCTCCATTGCTTTTAGGAATATTTTTAATATTTTTCAATATTTTTAATATTTCTATTAGGTTAAAAACTTTGACTTTCAGTTGCCAGCTGTCGCTAGACAGCTACTCCATAAACGTCAGTTGCAATGCGGGGATAAGCTCTCGCAGTTTCGTCACTTGGGGCAGAAAGCAGCAAACGCCTCTCTGATGATGAGTTCAATAATTAGAGTCGAAAATCGTCATTTTAGGGTGCTCTGTTCGCTCCGTCAACTGGTTTGCTCTCTCTGTTCTAGGTGAAAAATAAGACAGTTTTGTCTTCGCATTGCAACTGAATAAAAATGGTATACATTTTTATTTCATTTTTACCAGCTGAACAGACGGGGTAGTAAATTGTAAGTTTTTGAATTCCCTCTTGTCTTCTTCGCTTCAGCATCCATCTGGCTTAAAATTTTTGGAAGCCATGGAGGCGCTACCAGGAAAATGGTCCAATAAGTTTTCAATTAAATATCCTTGAGGAATATTTTTAATATTTTTAAATATTTTTAATATTTCTATTAGGTTGAAAACTTTGATTTTCAGTTGCCAGATGTCGCTAGACACCTACTCCATAAACGTCAGTTGCAATGCGGGTATAAGCTCTTGGAGTTTCGTCACTTGGGGCAGAGAGCAGCAAACCTACGCCTCTCTGATGATGACTCCAATTAGAGTCGAAAATCATCGATTTATAGAGTGCTGGTTTGCGCCCTCTGTTCAAAGTGAAAAATAAGACAGTTTTGCCTTCGCATTGCAACTGACTAAAAATGGTACACATTTTTATTTTATGAAAAAAATTATTTTATTATAAAATAAAATTATTTTTTTCAATTTAATTGTGGCTTATTACCCATCTAAATAGTTAAACCGAGATACAACAACGAATACCAGAAATAGAACAACAAAAGAGCAAGGAGGCAATACGAGAAGTTAAATAAAAATAAATTTCGACCACGAGTCAGGATTCTGTTAACCGAGATACGATAGTACCAAGCGGCGCCGCTAGGAGGAGCACTCCAACAATGCGTCTCAGAATACTTTAACGAAACGTGGTCATTTTGTACTCTAAACCGAGTAAGGTATGAAAAAGAAAAGAAAATAATCGTTTTCGTTTTGATTCAATTCGAGTCTCTTGCCATCCTCTGACACCGTGTTTCGGGGTCTCTACCCCTTATCAAAGAGGCTATGCAAGTAGACTGAATTGAATAGGAACTAAATTGAATAGACTTTGATAAGGGGTAGAGACCCCGAAACACGGTGTCAGAGGATGGCAAGAGACTCGAATTGAATCAAAACGAAAACGATTATTTTCTTTTCTTTTTCATACCTTACTCGGTTTAGAGTACAAAATGACCACGTTTCGTTAAAGTATTCTGAGACGCATTGTTGGAGTGCTCCTCCTAGCGGCGCCGCTTGGTACTATCGTATCTCGGTTAACAGAATCCTGACTCGTGGTCGAAATTTATTTTTATTTATTTTGTCATTCCCCGTTAGAGGACAGTCTAACCACACTCTGCTGCAGATATTTTAATATATGCAGTTCTTCTTCGTTTCGAGTTGATTCAATTCAGTCTACTTGCATAGCCTCTTTGATAAGGGGTAGAGACCCCGAAACAATAGTGAGACGAGCAGTGTTGTATGCATATGAAACATGGATAATGAATCAAAAAGAAGAAAAAAGCTAAAGATTTGTGAGAGGAAAATTTTGAGACAATATTGTGGTGGTATAGTCGGTTCGCTAAACTCAGACACAACTGGCTAGTGATTTTAGTACGTAGAGACTATAGAAAATGGCGCAGAATGGAACAATCCAGGTGCTAAAGGAAATGTACAAGAGATCCAAAATAACCAAGAAAATTGGGGCACACAAAGGTAGAATGTTTTACCAATGCCCAAAGAAAGAAACGTCCCTAGAGTTTTGCAAGCAGATAAACAAAATGAGAGTGAGACCAAGAAGGGAGTGGTTTGGTGTCATCTGGACATACATAGGAAAAAGTGGGAACAAGGGACTGAAGGAAATAAGAAAAGAATCGGAAAAAGTGGAAGAAACTATTCAAGACTATCGAAGCCAATGGTGTATATGGCTTGCACCTGCAGTATTGTTTAAAATGAAATAAAATTAATTCTAGATACATTACTTTTATCTTACCGTTAATTTAGGCGTTAATTTTACACACAAGAGAAACTAGCATAGTACCTGCAACAAAAAAAAAAACGGTGTTATTAAATAAAGCCGAATAATTAATAACAAACTAGTCCAGAAAGCCACTGTGCATCCGCCAGGAAAAATATTCCGATTCGGATTTTTGGCACAATCTTACTCAAAAAGGACCCCTTTTAACAAATTTGCATGTTGTCAGGACCAAAAGTGGATCAAAAATTTTTTAAACGTGTTTTTTTGTTTTTTTCCTAAAATTATTTTTTTTGCATGGAACAAAGTTTTTTTAGGTTTTTTGGATCATTCCAAACAGAAAAGGTCTTCAGTAACATTTCTCTAAAGTTGATAGTTTTTGACATATAAGCGATTAAAAATTGAAAAATTGCGAAATCGGCCATTTTTAACCCTAAAAACTATATGAAAAACTGAAAATTTGAATGTTACCAAGGTAGGTAGATATTCTTTAAACATCTATTGATGAAATCCCGAAGAGTTTTTTGCAATACAATATTCAAAACTACTTTGTTTTTTAATTGCTAATCAAGCGTGCGCGACACTATTTTCCACCGGACGCGACAGTATGGTGGAAATGAAAGGAATAAATTCGTTATTTCGTAAACCGGCGACAGTTCGATTTTTATTTTTAAGTTATGATTGTGGCATATATGGTATACTAGTGACGTCATCCATCTGGGCGTCATGACGTGATCGATGATTTTTTTAAATGAGAATAGGGGTCGTGTGCTAGCTCATGTGAAAGGTTCTTCAATTCTCTATTCAGTAATATAAACATTTATATAATTATTTATAAGGGTGTATTTCTACTTCTTTTTGGCCAAATTATTTAAATTAATCAAAATTTTTTGGACACCCTGCATAAATAATTATGTATATGTTTACATTACTGAATAGAGAATTGAAGAGCCTTTCAAATGAGCTACCACACGACCCCTATTCTTATTTAAAAAAATCATCGATTACGTCATCACGCCCAGACGGATGACGTCACTAGTATACCATATATGCCACAATATCATAACTTAAAAATAAAAATCGACCTGTTTCGGGTTTTTTCCTTAAAGTCGCCGGTTTACGAAATAACGAATTTATTCCTTTCATTTGCACCATACTATATACACATGCAGCGGTGGAAAATAGTGTCGCGCACGCGTGACTAGAAATTAAAAAGCAAAGGAGTTTTGAATACTGTATTGCAAAAAACTCTTCGGAATTTCATCAATCGATATTAAAAGAATATCTGCCTATCTTGGTAACATTCAAATTTTAAGTTTTTCACATAGTTTTTGAAGGTTAAAAATGGCCGATTTCGCAATTTTTCAATTTTTAATCGCTTAATATGTCAAAAACTATCAACTTTAGAGAAAAGTTACTAAAGACCTTTTCTGTTTAGAATGATCCAAAAAACCTAAAAAAAACTTTGTTCTACACAAAAAAAAAATAATTTTAGGAAAAAAAAAACAAAAAAAAACGTTCAAAAAATTGACCCACTTTTGGTCCTGGCAACATGCAAATTTGTTAAAAGGGGTCCTTTTTGAATAAGATTGTGCAAAAAATCCGAATAGGAATATTTTTCCTAGCGGATGCGCAGTGGCTTTCTGGACTAAACTATTAGTGAGTTTAAAAAAATGTTTTTTCATAGAATATAATTAAGCGCTATTGAAGCGCTAAGGTCCAGGGCCAACGACGCAACGTTTTAAAACTACGGTTTAAAACCGATTGCACTCGCAACCATTTTGTTATCTCGGCAGCAGGGGACTACCCACGGGGCGATCCGCCTGAAACTGGTTTCCAACTAGTTTTAAACCAGTGTTTTAAATGGTCGCTGGACCTAAGGAGCGGAGAAATTCTACATTTAAATTATTAAAAAAATTCAATTTGTGCTTGATTTCTGATCTAGTTTCTGAGTCATATTTCATTGTAGACCTTATGACGTTTCTTAATTTTGTTTTAATGCCGTTTTAATGTTTTTGATTCGGCATTTTTGGTACTATTATGATTTGCTTTTTAGTAGTTTTGAATCACCAAATATTTTAATACATTGATAAAAGTAACCGAAATTCGAATTAAATTTATTGTTATGTTCTTTGTCCTTAACAACTACGTTTCTGAATATTCCTAGTGGTTAAATGGCGCAGCTGCAGTGGATATTGCAACAAATAAATCAAAGCAAAGCTTATTAATCCAAACAGATCTGCAAACGAGTTTTGAACTCCAGATTAACTGAAAGTTGCATAAATGGCGATAATGAGGGTAGTTTTCGTGAATATTAACACAAACCACATTTAGTAATGGTCCCGCAGTAATCCACTTTATACTACCGAAGGGTCGCAACGTTAATAAGCTCTATTTTATGGGAAATTCTACAATTGTGGTTAAATTGTCCGATAGCCACCAAAGTTGGAATAGTTCGTGAGTTTTATGTAGAGATAACTCTATACTCTATATTCATCTAAAGTATTTTAACGAATTTGCGACTATTTTGAATTATCGCTAGATACTAGAGAGTCAATGGTTGACTATAGTGTATTATAGCATAAGAATTATGAAACTAAATTGCTCTAGTAATTAAAACATGAAATAAGTAATTTCTAAATTGAATTGAAAAAATCCTTTGATACTCTTTTTTAAAGTATTAATAATATAGCAAACCTTTTTGATATAACTAATGTGCGGAAGTATTTGTTTGCTTAGTAGTTTTACCTTTTTTGCTCAACATTAAACGCAGTTCCATGTTAACAGGGGTATGAATAGATTTAGATTCTTGAAACCTATTTGTATTTTATATGTACTTGCAAAATATTTGTTATAACCAGTAAATCATATAGCTATTACCTAGAATTTAATGTGGTTCTAATTGGTGACCTCTGAGAGATTAACATAAGCGTAAATATTTATTGAATCCCTTATAGATTTACTTGAGTCTTTGAGCATTTCGAGAAACTGATAGCTTACTTTAGCAATAATCCCAAATGGTATATACCTAAGACCAGCATTATTATTAACACTTTCATTGCCACAGAACAACCATGAAGTACAAGTATATGAGACCACCGGCATAATGGGAAATCCTAAATTATACCTACTGCGCAAATAATGTAAACTTAAAACATAGTCTAGAATCTAGAGTCTAGGTTGGTCTACTATCTAGGTATCTAGGTTAGAGGATAGTTTAAATAATGAAAATATAGCCATGATGTTTTTTTTCCTTATTGTCGACAAAAAACCGAAACGATTATGGTAATTCTGTTTTATATTAATATAAAATTGTTTTGGGGTTATTATGGAATTAATTATTTGACAAAAGAAAAATCAAAATCAATTAAAATATGTACCTATCTTGAACAATCAATACCAGAAAGACGAAGAGAAACTAGGAATAGAGCGAGTGTAGCAAACTACAAGAGAGTCGATAACTATATCAAATATTTTTTTGACATAGTTATCGCTATAAAAATGTTCCACAAAAGACCCAAATGAAAGCAGGGAAGAATTGGTTTGATAAAAAATGCCTTAAATTAGGAGAGGAAAAAAATCTTAGGACCATTGACATTAACAAATAATACTAATGGTATAAAGCAGCGTTACAAAGATCAAAGAAGAATAATGAGAATGGTATGTAGACGAAAGAAAAGAGAATATAACGAAACAATAATATAAGAAATAGAGGAAACATTATACAAAAAAGAAATACGATCGTTTAATCAAAACTTTCAAAAACCTGAAAGGGGATACCAGAATTACAATCTCAAAATCAAAAAAATAAGATGAAACACTCACTAATTAAAACGAATCAGTGATGAGTATATGGGAGAGACATTTTAGTGAACTACTGAATGGGAAAAATACAGATGAGAATGAAAATTTCCATATAGAGGAGCATGACGGCATAATAATGAACTGCCTGGTACAGGAGATATTATACAAGTAAAATCATTAGTATCAAAAATAACAAAAGACAGAGAGAAAATTAAATATCTACAGAAATTAAAAAAAAGTGTAGGTAAGAACTGCAAAAAAGGATATATAGCCTTATCAAGAGGATATGAGAAGATGAAAATATGCCCAAATTTGATAAAAACTTTATTATGTCCCATACACAAAAAGGGGCATAGATTGGCACGTGAAAATAACAAACAGAGGTGTTGCTTTGTTGAATACTTGTTACAAGGTATTAGTCAGGATGTTATGAGACATACTGAAGATATTTGATGAAGGTAAACTAGTTGAGCATCAGGCCAGTTTTAGAGTTAATAGATCAGTGATATATCAGAAGGAGGCTTCTTCATGCGTTGGTAATAGATTAAAAAAAAAAAAAGAATGTGTGTGTACTTTCTACGCACGTAAGAAGTTATACTTCTATTATATAATTTCAACGAAATAAATATACTAAACAGTTTATTTCTATTTTATTTAAATATTAAACTAATTTTAATACTTACCCACCACTTTAAATTATTTTTTTTATTAAAACAATACCGAAAATTAAAAACAAAAATATGAATCGTCCGGATTCGAACCCGGGACCTCTCGATCTGTGGTAGAATGCTCTACCAACGAAGCTATCATTGATCTGTTTACGTGACATCTCGGACATAATTACAAATAACGGTGACAAATAGATCAAGTGAAGTATAAATATGTTATAATAGATACTTATTATCTTACTCCCGAGGAAGACAAATCCAAACACACAACAATTAAAATAAATATAAGTATTTACTAAAAACACTAATAATTTATTTTCATACCTTATTTGCGCTGATACATACATAACCTGAAAGATTAGCAACGAACTCCATACTGTCGTCTGTGTGCGCATGCGCCCAGGATAATAAAAATTCACTCTCAATCGTGCCTAAAGAAGTATAACTTCAACAAGGTTATGCCAGGATAAACAGGAATAACCTGAACGAAGCAATTAGCTCCATGGACATACCCGCAAAACTGGTAAGGTTTGTAAGAACGACTCTGAATAGCACACGAAATAATGTAGTATGGAGAGATTTCTCATCGAATGAGTTGGAAGCAAATAGAAGTCTTAGGGATGCTTTTTAATGTGGTATTGGAAACAATCGTCAGAGATAGTCGAGTTAAAACAACCGGATCCATATTCAACAATGAACATCAATGTCTAGCCTTCGCCGAAGATCTTACTGTTCTAACAAAAACAAGAAAATAAGAAATGTTTCATAAAAAGATAAGAAAAGGAAGCAAACTATTTTGACCTAGAAAAAACCCTTTTTACTCACAATCGGTTAGTAATTTATGGATTTCTAACCTTTGAAGTAATCAGGAAGCGACTTATTACTTACTTTACTTTCCCAGCTAGCCGGGAAAGTACTTTCCCGGCTAGCATCTGTCACTTTTCTACCTTCAAATGTCAATGTCATTTTTGATTAAAAGATAATAAATAGCACTATTGCTATTCTTTTATAAGAATATTATAAATATTATAAATATTATAAATTAATATATTATAAATATATTAAAAAACCAATACAGAAGTAAAAACTTCGAGATGTATTCTGGTATAAAATCGTTTATTTAAAACTATAAAATGTCATCGATTGCAGAACGTTTTCGTTCTAAACAGAACATCTTCAGTGCATCCTGCCGAGTATTTTAAAACTAGCACACTGTAAATAGTGTTAACATCATCATATATGGTTTACATAATGTAATATGTTAAAATGTTATGATTACAAGTCGATGTTAATGGATAAAGTGGAACACATGCTAAAAGCGTGCCATGGTTCCCTGCTCGAAGATGCTAGGTACTTGCCAATTCAATGGGCACAGACCAACCTTACATTATGTAAACCATATATGATGATGTTAACACTATTTACAGTGTGCTAGTTTCAAAATACTCGGCAGGATGCACTGAAGATGTTCTGTTTAGAACGAAAACGTTCTGCAATCGATGACATTTTATAGTTTTAAATAAACGATTTTATACCAGAATACATCTCGAAGTTTTTACTTCTGTATTGGTTTTTTAAACTATGGTATACAGCCAACTATTGGGATTTTCCCATTGATTTTTTATAAATATATTATTTACTAAATACAATAGATAAATTATTCCTTCAGTAGTTCTCTCTGCAGCTACCCGCAGTTCTGGTGGCGTACATTCAAATTCACTATCAGACATTTTTGTAAAATAAACACAATTTGATTATATGTACCGGGTGTCCCAATAAGAATGGCTCTCGGCCATATCTCAGGAACCATTTATAGTAGAGCTTTGAAATAAAAAATTTTATAACAAAAGTTGCCTCAGGAAAAGCTTGGAAATTATTTTCATAATTGTGGGTCCACCGCTAGAGGGCGTAATTAAATATCAAAAATAAAAAAATCTAAATTTTACAAAATTTTCCTAATGAAGAGGCACTGGAAATCCGATTATTGTATTCTTCATCAAATTCTGCGCATATTTGATTTAACAAGTTTAACTCTACCTTTGCAAATAAGAGGTGGGGGTGAGTGGGAACCTTGTTATGAAAAAATGGCTGTAAGTCCGGTTCTGCTAAATCAAATTTTGAAAACTGGGTCTTGTTGAAGACAAATCTTTTTTTTCAATGTAAGCGTGATAATTTTGAACCATCCTAATAAGTAATAAGCCAGCTGGGAGGCGTTATTTAATTATTTTCAGAAATCTAGTTTTCTTTGGAAAATATTAAATACAAGTATGCATTTTTAATCATACTTTATAAAATTAGATTAAATTAGCAATAGAATAGCGAAAACCGCATGTCGATATCTTTTTTCTATCTCAAGATATCTCGAGAAACGTGTAAATTTTATACATAACTGTTACTATCACCGGTAAACTAAGTTAATGAAAAGTAGTGTGCTGTAGAAAAAAACAAAATAACATTTTCCAGATGTCAACGTATAAAAATATAATTAATTAAAACAACAATATAAAGAGAAACAATACTATTAAAATTAAATATAACACAGAACAAAAAGAACTACTTAGTGACGACCTAAATATTCAAATTGTTGCCCATCATACACTACTCTAGAATACATTATCCAGAGAATACTAAACGCCATTCAAAGCATATCGAGAGCAGAAATTGAGACTGCTGTTCAATCTACTCTTGAAAGAGTAAATGTTTGCAACGAAAATGATGGGCAAAAATTTGAACGTTTATGTCATCACTAAATAGTTGTTTTTATTTCTTTGTAATAGGGATTTTCAACGCTTCTCATTTGTTTCGAGCCTCTGTCATATGCCGTATAATCCGTGTATAATATTAATATACGAGATATGAACGAGGCTCGAAACAAATGAGAAGCGTTGAAAAGACCTAATATACGTTGACAGCTGGAAAATGTTTCTTTGTTGTTTCCATAGCACACTACTTTTAATGAATTTCGTTTACCGGTGACAGTAACAGTTATGTTTTTAAATTTACACGTTTTGTAAGATACCTCGAGATAGAAAAAAGGTATTAACATGCAGTTTTCGCTATTCTGTTACTAATTTTGTCTAATTTTATAATATGGTATTAAAAATGCATGTTTGTATTTAATATTTTCCAAGGAACACTAGATTTCTGAAAAAAAATTAAATAACGCCTTCTAGCTGGCATATTACTCAGTATGTTGGTTTGAAATCATAACTTTTACATTGACGAAAAAGATCTGTCTTCAACAAGACCAAGTTTGCAAAATTTGATTAAGCAGAACCGGACTCACAGTCAGTTTTTCATAACAAGGTTCCCACTCACCCCCACCTCTTATTTCCAAAGGTAGACCTAAACTTGTCAAATCAAATATGCGTAGAATTTTATGAAGAATACGACGATTGGATTTCCAGTGCCCCTTCATTAGTAAAATTTTGTATAATTTAGATTTTTTAATTTTTGATATTCAATTACGCCCTCTAGCGGCGGTCCCACAATTATGAAAATAATTTCCAGGCTTTTCCTGAGGCAACTTTTGTTATAAAATTTTTTATTTCAAAGCTCTACTATAAACGGTTCCTGAGATATGGCCGAGAGCCATTCTTATTGGGACACCCGGTACAATTAATGGCGTCGTGTATCGCCTAAATGTCAGATTCAACAAACTTGTTTTGTTATCTAGCAACGATCTCACAGGTAACTTAAAATAATTCATCTTATCACGTAATGAAAATGGATACAGATATTTGAAACGAAATTTTGGTAGATTGTGAGTATTAGAAATCCATAAACTACTAACCGATTGTGAGTAAAATAGTATACAAACCTCGCGGGAACTCATTCTAGCCTCGCGTCTGTAGTTTACTACCTTGCCGCTCGGCTGAAATAGAGTACTTTCCCGGTAGGTATGTAATATACTATTTCTAAAAAACTCTCAGATTGTTTTTAAAATTTGTGTACTTTTTGTTCCTCCACAAGCTTTCAAGTAACTCCCGTATATTTAAATTTAAAAAATTAAAATTACAGTACTTGGTGCCATTAGCATAATTTGAGCTCTAATGTCCTTCTTCGTAAGGTATATTGACTTGGTGCTTCGTGCATATTTTCTTCTGGTTACTTCCTCAAAATAATAACGGTACAAAACTCACCTGTAGTACATACACATACATATATTGTTACAGTAATGCCCTTAGGTGATGTTCGACATGTCAAGCATTTTAAATATTCTTCTTTTATCACCGTTTTCGTGTTTCGGTAAGTCACGAAAATTCGCCTAACATCTATAAAATACGATCTCGAGAAATAACGGTTATTTCGGTCGAAAAAATCGTCCGCCCATCTCTACAGCGCAAACAATCGAGCAGCGTGACCACGACACGTTCTCTCATTTGGCACCTTTCGACCACATCGTCGATCTTCAGCTTCGTGATTTCTGTGTGAATCCCACGATTGAGGATTTTTACCGACCGACTTACATTCGATATTCGATGGAAGAATCAACAATGTCTTGTGGTTTATCCCTTTCGAGCGGCCTGAATCTTTGTTCCCAATAGAAAGGTGAGGTTGCAAATTATAGAGAATTTAACAATGGATTCAGTAAGAGACCGACCATGTTAAATCGGTAATGGGATAGGAAATTATTATTATGAGTCTGGTTTTTTTATTATCTTAACGTTTTGGTCCATCAGCAACGTTTGTACCACCGTTTGGTACATGAGACGGTGAGAATGAAAGTGGCATAAGTAACAAGATTTAAAAAAATCAGTTATGACGTCACATGTTTATTAATTTGTATTTAAATAAATATTTTACTCCAATTTATATTTGTTTTATTAATTTCTTAACTTTCTATTTTGTTTTACTATTTTTTCTTCAAAAAAGAGTTGGCGTCGTTCTCTTTTTTATCAGGTAAATATTCTATGGCTTATCTTGCCAGTATTCAAAGACAACTAAACAATCTCAATCATATATTAAGTGTCTATGCTTTTTGTGCCACACTTCATTTGTCTGTTGGCAACCCTTGAATTCCCTACTGTCAATCCTACGGCAATCTCTTATTAAAAAGTTGGTGGCAGATTTTTTACAGCATCTTGTGTCTACTTAACAAATGTTCATGTTTCTGTACAAAATTCATTTTATTTCGTCTATAATCTCTTGGGGTCAGTGCTAATACTATTTTATACTGACTTGAGTGATAATTTCTGTATTTAATATTTAAACAATATTCATAATAAGTGTCTTTTGACAAAATACACAACTTCTTAAGCCCACGTGTCTTTTTAACTTGTGGAACCTTTATGCAGTTAGTATCTCTAATCAATTTAACTAATTGTTTTTAATAATAATTCACTTCTTCTTCTTCTTGTAGTTACTTATCGGATGTTGGCTATCATCACAGCTATCCGTGCATCATTGGCGGCAGCTCTGAAAAGGTCTACTGTTACTCTAAAATGTTAATGGACCGTGCAATTAATTAAATATACTTTTATACAGGGTGTCCCGAAAATATTGGTCATAAATTATACCACACATACTGCGGTTAAGAATAGTTCGATTGAACCTAACTTACCTTAGTACAAATGTGATCATAAAAAAAGTTACAGCTCTTTGAAGTTACAAAATGAAAATCGATTTTTTTCCATATATCGAAAACTATTAGAGGTTTTTTATTGAAAATAGACATGTATCATGCTTAGGGTAGGAATATCTTAAAACAAGATTATAGTGAAATTTGTCCACCCCATAAAAATTTTATGGGGGTTTTGTTCTTTTAAACCCCCCCAAACTTTTGTGTACGTTCCAATTAATTCACTATAGTGGTACCATTAGTTAAACATAACGTTTTTAAAACTTTTTTGCTTCTCAGTATTTTTTCGATAGGCCAGTTTTTATCGAGATGCGGCTTCTTTTTTAATATATTTACATAAAAATTTTATGGGGGTTTGTTCCTTTAAACTCCCCAAATATATGTGTACGTTTCAGTGGCGGCTCGTGACATCTGCTATAGGGTGTGCTGCATGAACCACGGCCAATATAAAATAATAGAAATAGAATAACATACGAAAACAAAAACAATAAAATTAGCTTTAATACTAATTAATAGTAACTAATAACGACATGCTATAAAAATCTGATTAACTTACATTTATTGCATTTTTCTAAATTGGAAATTAATACGCCGGTCCTTTTTTGTCGCAAACTTTTCGATTACTTTATCGTTAAAGTTCGGTATTGAAGCGATGAACTTTTTTTCTATCGAGAGTGTGGAAAGGGCTGTTAATCTGTCTTCGCGCATTGAATTTCTTAAAAATGTTTTGATCCGTTTTAAAGTTGAAAAACTACGTTCAGCTTCTGCTGTGGTCATTGGCGTAGTCACCAGAATTTGTATCAACTTTTTGGTTTCTGTTAATGTGTCCTCTAAATTATTAGAAATTATAAATTTTAGTAAAGGCACTGCACCTTTTAATGTTCTACACTCGATATTGGAATACAAAACTGACAGTTCTGTTCGCAAACGGTTTTTATCAAAGAAGTTATAAGCTGTACAAGTTAAATCCAATTCATTTTCAGGAAACTTATTATTATATTTTTCGAAATGTTCTGAAGATAAAAGTGTTGCGGCAACTAGATGATTTGTATATGCAAACCGTTCTTTTGCATTGTTTATAATAACATCACAAACTTCTAGACAGGCAATACGGTGATCCTGTTGGCTGTTATTTGGGCGTTTCCTTTTTTGGACACTAGGCGCCGCATTTAAATTTGAAGCTTGATGTATGATAGGGTCTATTTTATTTCGGACATTGTTAATACTTTGCTCAAAAACATGTATAGCTTTCTGTGCTTCGGTTGGGTCCATGTTCTTTTTTTGAAGATTATTGTACAAAACGTCAACATGTGGCATAATATAATGAAAAACAGTCAGCCAGAAAGTAAAATTTTGATCTTCCAGAATACGTCTAAGTCCTCTTGCTTCCTTGGAAGTAATAGCATTTGACTCTTCTTCTAGTTGCTCCATACACTCAATAATAAAGTCTCTATATTCGTAAACGACATTTACTGTACGAATATTGAAATTCCAGCGTGTAGGGATTGAACGAGGAATATTTTTTCCAACTATTTGATTTAAGACAGCTATTCTTTGAGGTGAATGACTAAAAAATCCAGGTATATCATGTAAATCTCCAAAAAATACGCGTACTTGGGAATTAATAGAACATGCTCTTGACATTATTAGATTCAATTGATGGGCGTAACAGTGCACAAAATGAGCAGTTTCATATTTTCTCTTAATTATTGTTTGCACTCCGCCATGTATCCCACTCATAACAGCTGCTCCGTCATAACTTTGTGCAATGAGCTTATTTTTGTTATTCTTTAATATTGGGTCTAAAACATTCAAAATTGTGTTAGCTAAGGTTTCAGCATCATGTTTTTCTGGAAGCAAAAAAGTCCAAAACCTTTCAACTGGAGCACCGTTTTTTACATAACGAAAAACAATGACCATTTGAAATTTCATAGAAACATCCGTTGTCTCATCAGCTATCACTGCTAAAAATGGGGCTTCATTGATTTCGTTTAAAATCTCCTCAGCGTATACTTCTAGCATGCAATCCAAAATATCATTTTGTATTGTTTTTGAGGTACCTTTGAAAATTGTCGCATTTGTAAGGTGTTCACTAAGTGTTTTATCAAGTTCAGCAGAAAAATTCACTAAACCACGAAAAATTCCAGGGTTATCTGATGTTTCAGATTCATCGTGTCCTCGTAAGGCGAGCTCAAAAGCCCCACAGAATTTTATACAGTCAATTATTTTTGACAAAACATACCTGTTTTTCGTCACCTCTTCATTGTGTTTTTGTATATTTATCCAATAAGCAGAGTCAAGTTGGGCCTGTATATTAAGTTTCCCAAATAATGCAAATCGCATTTCATTGTTCATATGAGTTTGCGTGTTTTCATGCTTCTTTATTTTTTCACTTAAATGCACTAGATCCCGCACTCCTGTCTCGCGCCACAATTTTTCCTCTTTATCTGCGCCGAATAATGCACACTGAAAACAGAAAAAAGCATTTTTTTCGGAACATCCACAAATCCACTGATTTCGTAGATACATGTCTTTATTAAATTTACGCGTATATGTTTTTCCACGGCTTTTACCGGACACTTCAATATTAAGATCAGGCATAGGACGGCCACGTTCTTTTATAATCAACTGTTGTTGATAGTGAAGTTTTTGAAATTTATTTACACCTAATTTAAATTGAAACTCCATTGTTTTAAACACGCTCGAACAAAACAAATTAAACAAAATTGTAACCTAAGAATTTCTAAACACGGCACAGATGCAACGGTCACGAATAACTGTCGTGAATTGCAGCTCGCAAACACATTTCCGAGGCCGTTAATCAGCCGATTGCCGAAGCACATCGGCTAAGATCGCCGTTTGCCTAATAAATGCATTTTACCGCTGCCAGTGTTTCGGTTGTTATCGACGCGGCTTCACTGGAGCAGCAAATACGTAAAAAGATTGCTTCACTGGAGCACCAAATACGTAAAAAAATTATACGGTTTCACTAGAGGAGTAAATACGTAAAAAAAATAATATTAATCATCGTTGTTGGTGAATTATTATTAACAGTTGATGTTTAATATGATAATATGGCAGATTTGAAATAAAACTATATTAATTATTCTTTAATAATTAAGATTTGCTATGGTTGTTTGGTAGTTCTGCAGCTCAGCAGCACATAAAGAAAAGCCGCCACTGGTACGTTTCAATTAAACTATTATTGTGGTACCATTAGTTAAACACAGTGTTTTTAAAACTTTTTTGCCTCTTAGTCTTTTTTGATGTCACCTTATAAATACATTTTCAGATTATTAACAGGTGTCTATAATCGTATAGCAAGAATTGTTTGATCTTCTGCGAAGAGTTGAGCACGAAAGCAATAAAGTTGGTCTGAAAATCAATAAAGCTAAGACAAAAATAATGGTGGTCGACAGATTCGACACTATTCAACTGACTAACATGTTACAGGAATACCAGATAGTAAACACCTTTGTCTATCTCGGGTCTAGTATAACTAACGATGGCAACTGTGAAGCAGAAGTTCGGAGACGTATTGGTATGGCAAAAAATGCGATGAGTTGCCTAACTAAAGTTTGGAAAGACAGATCTATCTCTCAAAATGTCAAGATGAGACTGGTGAATGCCCTTGTATTCTCAATATTTCTATACGGAGCAGAGACTTGGACTCTTCGCGCATGCGAGCGCTAAAAAATTGATGACTTTGAGATGTGGTGCTGGAGAAGAATGCTGCGCATACCTTGGACAGCTCATAGGACAAACGTTTCCATTCTAAACCAACTCAGTATTAAAAAAGGCTGTCCACAATATGTCTGCAACGAATTCTGCAAATCTTTGGTCACGTGGTTCGCAGAGGTGACGACAGTTTGGAGAGATTAATTGTTTCTGGAAACGCTCCGGGGAGAAGATCAAGAAGACGATCACCAACTAGATGGTCCACCAAATTAAGAATTTAGCTGGAAACTCATTCTGCGAAGCTCTTAGACCAGCTGAAGATAGAGAACAATGGAGAAACATTGTTAGGAATATTGGAAGAAATCACGATCCTCAGTAATGGGGAAACGACAAGAGAGAGAGAGAGAGAGAGATAATCGTACTTAACCATATACAAATATGTGGCGGATTCGAAGAATATTCAAAATATCTCGATAAACACTGGTTTATCGAAAAAGTATTAAGAGGCAAAAAAGTTTTAGAAACATTGTGTTTAACTAGTGGTGCCACAATAATAATTTAATTGGAACGTACACAATAGTTTACGGGGGTCTAAGGGAACAAAACCCCCATAAAATTTTTATGGGGTGCACAAATTTCATTTTAATTTTTTTTAAGATGTTGCTGCCGTAAGAATGCCACATGTGCATTTTCAATAAAAAATCTCTAAGGGTTTTCGATATATGAAAAAAAAAACGATTTTCATTTTGTAACTTCAAAGGCCTGTAACTTTTTTATGTGCACTATTGTATATAGGTAAGTGATGTTAAATCAACCTATTTTTGAGGCTAGAATCTGTGGTATAATTTATGACCATTGTTTTCGGGACACCCTGTATAATAATTGCATATCATATTAATATTGTAAGCAACATATAATTTTTCTTCATCAATGACAGTAGGTAAGAAATATACGTCAATTTGAAAATTTCAATTGACAATATGAATTATTTAAGAAAGTGGCAAGATTTCTTCGCTATTCGCGCACTATCGTTTCTCGTCCTATCCCCTCCAAGTACGTGCACACCGCGAATATTAGACTCAATTAAATTTTTAATGAAAAATTAAAAATTCATTGACCAACCGTCCAAATTTCAGCTCTGAATGTATACAAACAATAATTGTGCAAAGCATCTATACAGATATATGAAAATAAACTTTTTTTCTCATATGGGATAGACAAATAAAATCGTAAGCGAAAGTTTTACTTTAATAAATTATAAAACAATATCAAAATTTAATAAATATAGAGCAACAAAAATTATTGGGTCGATTTCTCTGGTAACACCTTCGTGGCTTCTAAAAATTGAAAAGCCAAACGAATGCCAGAGCAAAGAAGGCTGGGAGAAATCTAATAATTGCATTTCACTTCTCGCTTGTCCAGCGCGGAAAAATTCCAACGAAAAATGTTCCCCCATACACAGTTGGGAGTAAAACTAATAGAAATAAATGATCATTTAATTGTAAAACGACACCAAAAGCCGTCTTATATTTCAGTTCGTTCAGAGAGTGTCATAAACACTAACCGGTTTCAAACCTTACTAAGTTATAATCAGTGAATGTATATATGAATTTCTCTGAAAGTAAATAAAATTGTTTAAAAACTACTCGACCAATCGAGCCCCTCTTTTGCACATATTGTCTTTGGTACTCGTGAAATTTTTGATATAACTGTCTGTACAGTTTGTCCATTTTATCTTTTACATTAAATTTTGCTTCAGTGTTCAGTGTACTGTAATTTTATTAGGATCGCCGCTCTGTGAAATAATTTACATCGATTCGAGTCCAAGCCTTATGTGGAACTAACGGAGTAGATAAATACATTCATTTACCAGATCTAATTTTCCACTAATTATGTTTTAATTATTATTTTAAAAAAATCTAATTATGTAGCTCGTTTAAATGACTGAGTTTAATGATAATTTCTGAGTATATTGCCTGCATAATACGGCAGCTATTGGCTAGACACTACGGGGCCCAGTTTATTGACTTGGGTGAAACAGATTCTTGAGTTAAACTGCTGGAAAAACATCTGTAATATAAATTTATTTTAAAATTTTCAGCAATAGACAAAAACAGAATCTAAAACGATAATACCTTTCATAATATTCTCACCACTTTTTTTTGGCGTTTTTAATGCTACATTGCTACCTATACGTGTAGTTAAGGCTTATCTCTTTAATTTACTTTATGTCACAGAAAAGCCGCTGGATTTTTCCTCAAAATGTAAATACATCCTCTAACCTTAAAGTATTACAAAGGGAAGGACTCAAGAAAATCATGGCTTAACTTCTATAGTCGGTTCGATAAACTCAGACACAACTGGCTAGTGATTTTAGTAAGTAATTTTAAAGTAAGTAAATTGGTCAAAAACAAAAAAAAATTATCAACTAAATTCACTAGCCAGTTGTGTCTGAGTTTAACGAACCGACTATACCTAATATCCCCGGTTTTTTAGATACAAATTAAAATCAGGCCCGGAAAATTGACAAAAAATTTACCCATGCACAAAACCAAGAAGAGGGCTAATAAATATTATTCTTCTGGCTTTATGACTTAACAATTCTGCCTTTGCTAGATTTACAATTCGGTGAGTCTTCTCAGTATCTACTATACCCCTCTATTTTCTACGATCTTTCAATTGCATTTCCCATTGTTGTACCACAATTCTAGATAAATCGGCTTCAACATTATCCTTCCAACTTTTCCTGGGACGCCCTACTGATATCCTACCGTCTAGTCTTTCAAAAAACACTGACTTTAACTCTCTGTCTATCTCTGATTTTACCACAGAACCTTTCCATCTTATCCGTTTAGCTTTTATGTCTGACGATGTTTTCAGTACCATAGCGTCACCAATTTAGTATTGCGGCTTTTCCTCCACTATCCTGTCAATTAATCTGTTTGAGAGCCAAATATCACTCCTAGAACCTTCTTTTCATATCATCATCAACCCCTAAGCGTCCACTGCTGGACATATGTCTCCCTCAGCTCTTTCCATCTCTGTTTTGTGCGGCTTGCATCCAGTTACCGATAACATACTTCAAATCCTCGGCCCATCTGGTTGATGGTCGTCCTCTGCTCCGTAGTGCTTCTTCTCGTGGCGTCTACTCGACAATACGTTTTGTCCATCGGTTGTCTGACAATCTGACGACATGTCCTGCCCAATTCTACTTTAGCGACGCGACTTTTCGACAGCGTCTGTTGTTTTTGTTCTACGACGTATTTCTTCGTTTGGGATTTGATCTCTCATGGAGACACCCAACATCTGGTGCTCCATAGCTCTCTGAGTTACGCGAATATTTTTTCAAATAGCATGAGTTTATTCATTTCCAGCTGGTGTAGTTTCCATATGTTTCACTTCAATATATAACAACTGGGCGAATAATTGACATGTGCAGTCTTAATTTTGATTGACTTTTTAGCAGATTAGACCTTAATGGTGTTGATAGGGTTCTGATGTTCTATGTTATGATATGTTAGATATGTTATAATATATATTGATATGTTCCTGATGTTATACTAAATTGCATATATATTCTGTTTTCTATTTTTACCTGTACCTGTTCACCCCACTAATTTTCTTAGTATTCTCATTTCTAGAATTGCTAGCCATAGTCTGTTTATTTTTCTAGGGGCTAGCTAGGGCTTATAAATGGAGATGTATATCTCAGTTGACAGTGATGGATGAATACTTCAGTTAAATGGAGATGGGCGGTACATGTTGCAAGAATGAAATACGACAGACGGACACAAAGATTGCTTGAGTGAAGACCAAGGGCAGACCAGCGAAGCCAGGAAGACGCCCAACGCCGCGAATTGACGACCTCAAAAGAATTGTGACCAATTGAATAGTAGAGGCGCAGCACAGAAGAAGGCAGAAATATCTGGAGGAGGCCTATGTTTAATAATGGACACACCAGGGCTGATTAATGATTTCATTTGGCAAATAGTGGCCAGTATTTTTTCAATTTTTGAAGTGATTTTTCGGTTTTTATTTCTGGGATAATTACCAAAAGAATCAAAATGTATAAATATTTTCAATTTCTTTGCAACACGAAAATGCAGCAGCTGCATAATACTCTGGTTGAATCGAAGAGTGCGGGAAGAGTCCATACCGGTTTCGGAGGTTTTTTCCTCCTCGTCAGTAGTGCCATATCCTCTTCTCTCCGATTTCCCCAGGCATTATACTTTGGGCCTTTCCGAATTGCAAAGAACGAAATGTTCCGGATGTACTAGAGCCATCTACCGAAAAACAAAGTAAGTTATCAATCGAAGTAGTACAGAAAATGACAATGAATATCGTCTCCATACCACCAGATTGACAACAGGTGGAATACTTTCTTTGGTTACAACCTCCCGAGATTTTCTAAAATTATAAATCATACAGGATGCCGAGGAAATTAAGATGAGATAATTTTAAATAAATCACAACCCATCTGCTCAGCGTGGTAAAAGTTCCAACAAGAAAGATTCCTTAGTACTCAACTAAAGAGTAAATGAATTAAAATATATCAACCTTTTCAATTTCTTTGCAACACGAAAATGCAGCAGCTGCATAGTACTCTGGTTAAGAATCATTTTTCAAATAGTGTCTTTATTCCTTGTGAGTACAGCCTGAAATTTTAAATTGGTTTGAATATTTTCTTGAGTATTTATTACACTTAAATCGCATGTAGATACTTTCCTATTCCAGTTTTATCGCTGCTAACGCCGTTTTAGTGCAGTCACGACGAGCCAACTAAGGGCATTATGGTAAATCGACGAAGTCTATTTATGGGAGTTCAAGAGGTTGACGATTTTTTACAAGATAGCGTATGCTGGAACATATATTTTCTGGGCAGTATTGTGCCGAGTAAAGAACAATAGTGTGGCAACTTTAAAGGTATTAAATGGTTTTTAAAATAAGGGAGGGGCAATGTTATAGATACGATACTCAGATTTCAAGATTTATGGGTAGGACATATAATTTAATTAGCAAATATATGAAAGTACTTACATACTTTACTGAACATTTTTCTGCAACTGTTCTTACGTAGAAACTACATAGTTCAGTATTGTGACTTACACCTATTCTCTTTATATTACCCTTTTAGAAGTTTTTTTTTTGCAAGAGAAGAACAAAGATTTTTTTAATTTGCAACACATTTTTTATTTTTTTCGTGTGCACTTATATATACAGGGTGTAACAAAAATACAGGTCATAAATTAAACCACATATTCTGGGACCAAAAATAGATCGAATGAACCTAACTTACCTTAGTACAAATATGCACACAAAAAAAGTTACAGCCCTTTGAAGTTACAAAATGAAAATCGATTTTTTCAAATATGTCGAAAACTATTAAAGCTTTTTTGTTGAAAATGGACATGTGGCATTCTTATGGCAAGAACATCTTAAAACAAAATTATAGTGAAATTTGTGCTCCCCATAAAAATTTTATGGGGGTTTTGTTCTTTAAACCCCCCCAAACTTTTGTGTCCGTTTCAAATAAATTATCATTCTGGTGCCATTAGTTGAATTAAATATTTTTAAAACTTTTTTGCCTCTTAGTATTTTTTCGATAAGGCAGTTTTTACCGAGTTGCGGCTTCTTTTTAATATGTTTACATAAAAATTTTATGAGAGTTTTGTTCTTTTAAACCCCCCAAATGTTTGTATACGTTCAAATTAAACTATTAGTGCGGTACCATTAGTTAAACACAGTGTTTTTAAAACATTTTTGCCTCTTTGTATTTTTTTGATGAAGCATCTTTTATCGAGATGTGGCTTCTTTTTTAATATGGTTCAAAATATACCTAAAAATGTAAATCATAAATAAATTTTCATATTATTACCAAGTCTCCATAATCGTACTTTACCATATACAAATATGTGGTGGATTTGACAAATATTCAAATATCTCGATAAAAACTGACTTTTGGAAAAAGTATTAAGAGACAAAAAAGTTTTTAAAAACTTGTGTTTAACTTATGGCGCTACAATAATAATTAAATTGTAACGTACACAAAAGTTTGGGGGGTTTAAAGGAAACAAACCCCCATAAAATTTTTATTGTGGTGTCCAAATTTCATTATAATTTTTTCTTACAATAATACTGCTATAAGAATACCACATGTCCATTTTTAATAAAAAATCTCTAATAGTTTTCGATATATTGGAAAAAATCAATTTTCATTTTGTAACTTCAAAGGCAAAAGTAAGACAAAAAGTCAAAAGAACACTAAAAAACACGACAACAAAAAATAAATGGCACGTAGAAAAACTGAATACTCCAGACATAAGGATTAAATATGCTGATGACATGAACAAAAAACTGAAGGAACAATCTAAACCTACAAAGAATATAGAAACAGAATGGAGAAATATAAAAAAATGTATAAATGAAACAGCGGAAGTACACGTAGGGATAAAAAGAAACAAAAAAAGACAAGAATGGTATAATGAAGAATGCCATAAAATGTTAAAAAAGAAGGTAGAAATGAGACAAATGTGGATAAGAACAAATAGACAGGATTATAGGGAAGAATACAATATAATAAGGCATGCATGTAAGAAAAAAATAAGGAAAATTAGACGTGAGTGGTTGGATGATAAGATAAAAGAAATAGAAAAAGAGAGTAAGAACAGAAACACAAAAGAATTCTATAAGAAAATTAGTGAGCAGAACAAAACGTTTAAAGGAAAGATAAAAAGCATAAAAGATAAAAATGGAAAAGTATCAGAAAACGATGAAGAGTATAAAGAAATTTGGACTAACTATTTTAAAGAATTATTAACAGAACAACAAGATCAAGACCTAAATGAAAACAGAGGAGAAGAGACAATGATGTTAGGAAACCAGCTACAAATACCAACAAAAGAGGAAGTTGAGGAAATTATTAATAGCAGCCGTAATGGTAAAGCCTCAGGATCGGACTGTATCAATATGGAGCTTATAAAATATGGTGGTGAAGAATTAAAAGATAGATTATACAATTTAATAAAAGACATATGGGACGAAGAAAAAATGCCGGAAGAATGGTACAAAGGACAAATTATCACGATTCATAAAAAAGGAGATCAACAGATGTGTAAAAACTACAGAGGACTGACGCTATTAAACACAGCATATAAAATCATGTCCGCCTTAATACAACGAAGACTGACCGAAGCTACCACGAATATCATAGGACACTATCAATGCGGATTTGTTAAGGGAAAGTCTACAACAGATGCCATACATACAGTTAAACAAATTATGGAAAAAGCTCATGGATATAAAATAGAAATTGAACTGCTTTTTATAGATTTTCGACAAGCATTTGATACAATAAATAGATCAAAACTAATGGTAGCTCTGAAAGAAATGGGAATACAACATAAATTAAGAAGATTAATACAAATGACAATGAGTAGAACTGTAGTTAGTATAAAAACTCAAGTAGGCGACACAGAAGAATTTGTCATCAATAAAGGGGTGAGACAAGGAGATTCATTATCAGCAACTCTGTTTAATCTTGCCCTAGAATACGTCGTCAGGAAGATCAACAAAGGCACCCTCCGAACGAGAGAAGGACAAATAATAGCATACGCTGATGATATTGTGCTAATAACAAAAAATAGAAAAACAATGGAACGAATGTTAAACGAAATGGTAACAGAAGGAAAAGTAATGGGATTAAAAATAAACCAAGAGAAAACCAAAATAATGAGATTTGACAAAAACTTTGAAAACAGAAAGGTTAGAGTAGGAGAATACACTTTTGAAGAAGTCGAAAAATTTAAATATTTAGGAATATTAATAACAAACAATGGAGAAAGAGAAACCGAAATCAAAGAAAGGATTATTACAGCAAATAAGAGCTTCCATGCAAATAAAAAATTACTTAAAAATAAGTTATTGAGTAAGAAATCAAAAATGAAATTATACAAAACAATAATTCGACCGACGATGATGTATGCAGCCGAAACTCTTAGCATGACAAAAAAACAAGAGGAAAACCTTAGAATACAAGAAAGAAAAATACTAAGAGCAATATTAGGACCAATAAAAATAAATGACAATGAATTTAGACAAAGAACGAACCTTGAGTTACTGGAAGAAATTGAGGAGGATATAGTATGTAAAATAAAACAGCAAAGAGCAAAATGGCTAGGACACATATGGAGATCCGGATCAACTACGACGATATACTCAATATTGGAATGGACACCAGCTGGCAAAAGAAGACGTGGAAGACCAAGATCTACATGGTTACAAGAAGTAGTAAGTGATCTCAACAATGCGGGCATACGACATTGGAGAGGGAAAACCAGAGACAGGAAAGAGTGGAGAAAAATAACAGAGAAAATTAAATAACGAACATGAGGACTGATCTACCTCAAAACATAGATCTAGAGAGCGTAAGCGGCGTAACCCCTAAAGGGGTGTTTAGCCACTATATATATATAACTTCAAAGGGCTGTAACTTTTTTTCCGTGCACATTTGTACTAAGGTAAGTTAGGTTCAATCGAACTATTTTTGGTTCCAGAATACGCGATTAAATTTATGACCTGTATTTTTGGTACACCATGTATTTGACAATATAAGTACTTCTTCTTCTTCTAGTTCTATGACCGTAACTGACAGTTTGATGTCATGTTGGATACCATATTCGCTATAATAGCTTTATTGACAACACCTCTTGATGCAGTCTGTTTTCCGTACCATTACCTTAGATTTTTCAGCCATCATGTTCTTCTACCAGGACCATCTTTACCTTGGATCTTTTCCCATTGATTTGATGCCTCAAACGTCAAACCGGACCAATAACAGCAAATATACAACATATCCACAAAAGTCGTAAAATCGGGAATATTTTCTCTATCTGCTCCTTTGAGCTACTTAATTAATTTATCGGTTGCTAATGGCAAATTTCCTGACGCACTTAAAAGCGCAAGAGTTATTCCTATACACAAAAAAAATGATCCAGGATTGATTTCGAATTATAGACCGGTAGCAGTGCTGAGCGTTTTATCAAAAATTTTTGAAAAGGTTGTATATAATAAAATGGTTTGTTTTCTCGACAAATTCGATATTATATCCCCGCATCAACATGGGTTTAGGTCAAAGAAATCAACGTTGACTGCTGCATGTCATTTTTTTAATTATATATATACAGATCTTGACAGGGGAAGGCATGCGGCAGGTCTCTTTTTTGATTTGTCCCGTGCCTTTGATTGTCTGGATTTTAACTTTATTAAAAATAAATTTTACAACCTAGGTTTCAGAGGAGATTTCTTGGACTGGATAGTAGACTATTTGAGCAATAGAAAAATGTTAGTTTCATATCAGAATTCTGCTTCGACAGTTTTCAATATTAATAAAGGAGTCCCTCAAGGATCTGTTTTAGGACCGCTTATATTTATTCTTTTTATGAATGATCTTCCTGATTACATTAAATCTCGAGTTATTACTATTTACGCAGATGATACTGCACTAGCGATCTCTGCGCCTAGTAAAGAGGAACTTATATTATTATCCAACGGTGTTTTTGGGTCATTTGTAGATTGGTCCAAAGCAAATGGATTAATAGTAAACGTTGATAAAACTCAATTTTTATATTTTCATTCCCAAAATGTTCTTAGCAATGTATACTCATTATCATTTAAATTTGACAATATACTTATTTCGTCAGTTACAACAACAAAATTTTTAGGTTTAAATATAGATTGCCGTTTGAGATGGACTGAACAAGTCAATGCAATAAATACAAAATTAAATAAATCGTTTTATGCTATTTCTAGAATAAAAGATACTATGCCGATATCAGCACTGATCAATATCTATTACGGCCTTGTTTACAGTCATATGAGTTACAACATACTACTATGGGGAAATTCTATTGACAGCCCTAAAATTTTTGTAACTCAGAAAAAAATTATTCGAAAAATATTCGGGCTAAAATTTCGGGAAACTTGTAAACCAACGTTTATAAAATACAAAATCATGTCATTCTATAGTCTGTACATTTACCACACTCTTCTGTTTGTCAAAGAAAATTTCAATCAATTTGAAACTAATGCTCATCGACATGATTACCATACAAGAAATTGTAATAAGCTCCGAATACCCCAGTTTAAAACATCAAGATTAGAAAATAGTTTTAGATTTATGGGAATGAAATTGTACAATAAACTTCCCGATGAAATGCAGGAGATTGCTAGTTTTAACAGTTACAAAAATAAAATCAAAAATTTATTATTAGCCAAATGCTACTACTCCGTCAAAGAATTCCTCGACGATAGCCTATAAACTATTTTACACTATTTTATTTTTTATGTATAAATTGTTTTGTATATACAAAGTCTAAAATGTCTAAAAATGTTAGTCTAAATATGTAATTTTATAATATGTGTTAGGTACCTATAAAAAATTGTGTAGCTAAACAATGTTAGCTTGTAACAGTTACATTACTGTATATGACCTGTCCTATACATTTGTAAAAATGTCCTAAAAGGATGAATAAATATTTCTATTTCTATTTCTATACAATATAATGCCCTTTTGGAAAAATTGTCATGTATGTTTTTCATCTATGACACCCTCGGTGTCCAATCCCCTTTCATTTAACGTCTCGTACTTCACGATCCGACCAATAGCAACGACCAATAACGAAGAACAATATAGTATCCTATTAATAATATGATTTTTATTTTTTACCTCTACGTATTCGCTACCCCCTCCTGTTTCATTTAACACCTTAAACGTAGCAATCGAACCAATAATAACTCGATAAGATATAGTGCCGGATTGGCAATGCAGCCATTTTTATTTTTTATCTCTACGTATTTGTCATCTCCTCCCCTTTTTAACGATTTCCTTACGTCACAATCCGACGAGCTGTTTTACCCCCACCACAAAAAGCTAAAAAAATTACCAGAATGAACCTAGATGGCGCGTACCGAAAAAAGTTTAAAAAACTGGAAAAATTCTTTGTAAAAGGTATAAAATTTTTATTAAAAATCCCTTTAAGGCCTACATCACAACAAAACGTTTTCGATTTTATAAAAAAGCATCATCAGTGTTAGAGAGATTAGATGCCAGCTGAGCCGCACCAAAGAAATATTCGGATAAAAACCTTTTAAATATAATATGGATATATTAAAGATGCATACTTAAATAAAATGCCTTAGGATGGATACATGGCAACACGAATAATGCCCTTAGGTAAGGTATTGAATTTCCCAACACGTAGGATGCAACTTGAGTTGCTTACATTCCAATGGCTTAATGGCAACTCAAGTTCAGTTGCCATTAAGCCATGTATCCATCCTAAGGCATTTTATTTAAGTATGCACCTTTAATGCATCCATATTATTATATTTGAAGGTTTTTATCCGAATATTTCTTTGGTGGCTCAGCTGGCATCCAATCTGTCTAACACTGATGATGATTTTTTATAAAATCGAAAACGTTTTGTTGTGATGTAGCCCTTAAAGGGATTGTTAATAAAAATTTTATACCTTTTACAAAGAATTTTTCCAATTTTTGTGATTGATGGTATACATCCAAAGCAAAAAATTTTTCTTTTCCTTGTGGATTAAAAAAAAGTTTATTAATAGCAAGCTGAAAATTTGTTAACAACTTAACGGTATCTAGTCGGACAAACTTTGATGTATTGGAATACTGGAACAGGGGAAGTTTTAATTGTGGAACGTGATTTTAATTGTGGAACGTGTCATCCGGACAAGTTTATGATTGTGATAACTAGCAGGTTGATTTTAAGTTTATTCAATAACAAATTTTATAATAATATAATCTACGAAAAAATGTTTGTCCGACAAATATGTTGGTCATTTTAATAGGTCCGACACGTAGAACATATCAAATGCCAGGAATTATATTGGTGGTAAATAGCAGTCTGATTTTTGCATGAGAGTTTAATGAAAGGGTAACAAATCAATTGGAAGTTATGTCCGACAAAATACATGGGACGTTTTCGTAGTCTGACGTTCGAAATCTGACATTTGTTCCACAATTAAAACTTCAGCTGTTCCAGTATTTCCGTACATCAAAATTTGTCCGACTAGACACCGTTTAGCCATTAACAAATTTTCAGTTTGTTATTAATAAACTTGTTTTAAAGAACCTTTTTTAAAAAGAAATAACTAGAACTGTTGTTGTTCCTTTACTGACGGTGACCATGGAGTTATTGGTAGTAGAAGGGAAGGTAGAACATCGAAGACCATGAGGAGGATTTTCAACAGGCTGAGCAGAAGAATTTTTATATGAAACCGTCTATTAGGCGCAGCCATAATCGCAGCCAAAGAAGACATCACACTAATACTATTTAGAGCATCACCACCCCTTGTCAAGGTCTCAACGAATAAGGAAGAGTTAAATATATAATGGCTACAAAAGATACTTACGTTTTGACAAAACGGACTCTTTTACTTAAAATACAAATAGTTAATATCATTCAGTGATTTCTTACGGTCAGAAATGTTGTGTATCACAACAGAAGCTTTATCCCTATAGACTATTATTGAGAAATCTAATTTATCATTCAATTCTCATCCACACTATAACATTTGTTTGGTAACACAGCAGTTCAAAGACTTCTTTGCCGGTATCAATAACATCTCACAACAAAAAACAAACTTTACGACATCATTCACATTCATAAAAACATGCACTGCCTGTAATTTAAAATTTTCTTCTTGGCGCGGCGTGCGGAAAATATCGAGAGACGATAAAACGTGACGTTAGAATTATTTTCAAAGCGTTGCGTGAAATTGGGGTAGATTAGTACCGGCTGTTTTGCAATATGTCGTGTAATTATAGGGTAGCTATAAATAATTTTATATAAAACAATTGGTAATTATTTTAAGACGGATTTAAGATAAAAGACCAACGGACTGTTTCCCACTCAAGTAGAAAGCTTAAAAAGTTACCATCTATTTTGATGGTCATGAACAACAACAATTTATTATTTGGTTTTTTGTAATTTGCGCTACATAAAATGTTCAAAAGTTTATATCAGTGATTCATAAAGTGGTATATATCGAACCCCAGGGGTCGATGAGAACCTGCAAGGGGTCTACGTGGGCGAAAATAAAAATTGGGGGTCTATGAAATGAAAATGGGGGTCAATGGCAAGAACTGCAATGGATTATCAATCCATTTGGTGACATTATTATTATTATTAAACATAAGCAAGGGCAGAGAGACAAGTCCCTATTATGCCCAAAAATGAAGAAATTACATAACTAACCTACTAGTAGATACAATATAAAGCAAAAAAAATAGATATAATTTTGGTTTACATAAAAAAAATAGTTCAGCTATAATAAAAAACGGTCAAGTCTGTTTTTAAACGTGTTGGTAGAGGGGGCCGAGACAATGTTATCACTAAGGTTATTCTAACTCTCGAACACTCTATTTGGTAGGAAGTTCTGTCTTGGTCTCGTAGAAAAGTTCTCTTTTTTAAGTTTAAACTGGTGATCTCTAAGGCGTTCATCTTGGTTTATGGTAAATATTTCGTCGAGATTTCCGAAATTGAATTTTAATATTTTAAAAGTGGTTAGTTATTAAGTCTCCACGTTGTCGGCGAAGTTCGAAGGAGGTTAGGTTGGCCATTCTAAGTCTCTCTGCATAGGAGGGTCTTCTCGGTCTCAATGGATTTTGAGTGGCTTTTCTTTGGACGTTTTCCAACAATGTTTTATCTCGAACCAAATCAGGATACCACGTTGGACCAACATATTTAAGAATCGGTCTTACGTAAATAGTGTAAAGTTTGCAGAAAGACTGCATTGAAACTCTCGAAAATCACTCCGAATAAGATATTCTGGAGTTCGCACGTTTACACATAGAAGTAATATGGTCGGACCACGTTAGACTGCCGTTTACGATAACACCGAGGTCGTTATACGAGAACACTGAATCTAATGATCGTCCGTTAACAAAATACGGCACAAGTGGGTTGTTTTTACCAATTCTAAGCACTACACATTTTTCCGCGTTTAAGGGTAGTAACCATTGGGAACATCAAGTAAAGATAGAGTCCAAGTCCCTTTGGAGGGTTAACTGGTTTGTCATAGGATTGGCATATATTTTTGTGTCATCAGCATAGAACGATATTTTACTTGAAACATAATAAGGAACATCGCTGGTATAAACCGTAAAAAGCAGAGGTCCGAGGACAGAACCCTGAGGCACTACACTTTCCACTAACCTGTCTTGTGAAAAAGATTCGCCAACTCTAACTTTGTAATGTCGATCTGTCAGGAAATCTTCTATCCAACGAAGTATAGTACCGCGAACTTCGAAATGTTCTTGCTTATGTAGAAGTCTGCGCTTAGGAACACGGTCAAAGGTTTTAGAGAAGTCTAGATAAACAACATTGAATAAACGGGTATTACATTACAAGAGGAATTGGTTGGAATAAGCACCAACGAATAACTTAAGGTAGAGTTTAGAAACGGATATCAAAAATTCTGGCTTCAAAAAGACATACTCGTTACTTATCCCGTATTGTGGAATACTGCGAGAAAGTTATTAATTGCTTTTCTATCTTCATACCTAGTAGAAAGGGGTTTCAGTGCAGTTATAAATTTCATAACAAAAAAAAATAAACAAACTGGACATCATTAAATGAGGACATTTGAGATTATATCTAACTAAATTAATGCCAAATGTTCATAATTTATTATTAAACCATCACGTCCATCCCTCCCATCAAATGAATTTATTTTTTGTTTATTTATTTTTAAATAGTTATATTTTGATGTAAATCTAATTAATAAATTTGTGAAAATGTGTTGTTTTTTTTATTTTTTTCACACTATAAGTATTTCACTACTGTCAGAAATTTTATCTTTCAAAGTTAATAGCAGGGCGTCGATCTAAAATTGAAGAACACGAGAAGGGGTCTACGAGAGAAAAAAGTTTGGGAAACTCTGGTTTACATCTTCTGGCAAAAGCTTTTGTAGGGTTGGGACTATAGCTAAAACGGTACAAAATGGTATCAAATAATGAATTTTCAAGGCAAAACCAAAAATCCGGCTCTGTATATTTGCTCTTGTTTTTTTTATGTTGTTTCGTCTCTTTGGTGGAACATAATCAATAGTTGTGGACGTGCTACGTTGACTGTGACGACTTATAAAGCATGATGATGATTGTGTTGATCATAATCGCAGATGTGCCACTCAACAACGAGGAGTAGAATAACATCTATATAATAAAGATATGATTTAAATCAGCAGATGATGATTTATATTTTTTTCTGTCTCACATGTTATGTAAAGTATATTTCACGAATTTGAGTCTCTTTTGAATTATCGCTAGACAGTCGACAGCCACTAATGCTCCACTCTAGATAGAGATGTTGAAAAATAATCTATTCGTTACAAAGTACTGGTTACTTGCGAATGCCGAAGGTAACGATTACTATACAGAGAGGCAAATCGTTACTTTGATTACTTTGATTACTTCGTACCAATCGCATCAGAGCGAGTAACGACTATTGTATCTACAACCAGTACACTTGACAACGAACAACGGACGGGACCGGTATTTTACGAGTGTTATCGAATATCGTTATCGGTATGAAGCGTTTTAAGGATGTGAGCCTCAGAGCCTCACACTGTCAGGGTGAGGAGAAGATGAAACAGAGGGAGGTATAATTCAGGTAAAATATGTAATGTATGTCATTAACAAAGATCGAGTGCGAGAACCCTATATTATTATTTAGATCTATATCAATATCTACCTATACAAAATACAAAATACCTACCTACTGAGAAATACGATTCTCGATATGATTGCAGATTATACAGATACTCAAATACAAAAGTAATAAAAGTAATCATAGTAATCAAATCATTTTTATCCGTTAAACAGATCGGTGAAGGTCGTTGTTATATCGGAATACCTATACAAAATACCTACCTACTGAGAAATACGATTCTCGATATGATTACCGGTACTCAAATACAAAAGTAATCATAGTAATCGAAGTAACGAATACTGTAAATGATTACTTTATACAAAAGTAACGATTTGTAACGAATACTCGAAAGTAACTATAATCAACTATATCACTATACTCTACTGCACAGCCTAAGAAGTGCCAATATAAACTGCTTGTCAAAAGTTAAGGATATTGGTAGTATTCAAATAGAACTTCTGCTATCAAATAAAAATTTGGTAATTTTAATATCAAATGGAAATAATCAGTACATTTTTATCACAATTATTTAAAAGGCATGAAATATCAAGTGTTCAGTTTGTCTCTGAACTGTACGTAATTCTAATCAATCTTAGCATTTCGAAGTTTTTTAGTGTAGAGTTATGGAAAGAAGGAAGTAAAGTGTTGCAGAGGCAAATATGGCTAAAGGTATGATCCAGACTTAAGCTAGGGAAGTGGATGTAAGTGAAAGTTTTAATGTATCGCAAAGTGTAGTTTCTCGTTAGTCAATCGTTTCAACGAAACGGTAAATGTTGAGGAATGACTCGGAACTGCAAAGCCGAGAGTTACTACGCCAGGACGGTTACATTACGCTATCACCTCGAAGAACGCCACTTGATACCTGAATACTTTAATAGAATATTGATAAGAGGTTTTTTAATGCGACGAAAACTGCCATTTTAGTAGCAACTAGTATTTATAGCTGTGTAATTGGCCAATGTTCAAATCTGATTACTAAGCCTTAATATCTACACCGAGAGAAAAAAATTCTTGACATAAAGAAACTTTATTAATATTTAAGAAAGATCGACTTGGCATATTGCCTAAGAAATATATCTTTGTATGGAAGATATAATTTTCTAAAATATTTCAAATAAATTCTACTATAGCCAAAGAAATATATCTTAAACATGATTGAACTATCACTTTCTGGCAAACTCCAAACCCATTTATCAGAAAGAAATTACACTTGACGTTAATTAATTTTATTAGTCATAAAAATATATTTTCTACACATTACAAAACTATTCTTTCTGAGCAATAATATTTCTTAGTAAGGAATATTATTATCTTACTATTAATAATTAATGTATTTAATGTTAAGAAATATATTTCGCAGAGATAAACGTATATTTAGAGTTAAGTTAATATTTCTTGAAAATAAAGTGATATTACATACGGCGAAATAGATCATTGTGTTAAGGTAAAATCATTATTTATTAATAAAACAAGATATAAAACGTTATTATTACATACAAATATTTTCTCCACTCTTAAACCACTGGCTTCTACACAACAATAAAAGGACGGAGAGGCAAATCCAACTTCCTCAAATTTTCCTTCTTTTGTTAATAGCACTTTGTATGTTATCAGCAATTCACTAAAACAAAATCGTTATGTGTAGAAAGACTAAACTTACTTTAATAAAATTGTTTTTATAAAGATAAACATATTTATTTTGACAAATTTATGAAATACAAAAAAAAAACAAATACACGGCCCCACATAAGAACTATTAATACTAATAATAATCAATCATATTTAGTTCAAACATGGCATTATTTAACCTACACATCTTTGTTTATTTTTTTCTTTTTGTTAATGAAATATTAATTATTTATCTGTATAATATTAAGTCACACAATAAACATTGTTAGCTAAAACAAGAGGGAAAATTCAACCAATGTAAAACATTGAAGCAGACATAATAATATGTAATTTTCTTAATTTTTATAATCTAAAAGAGACAGCATACCTAATCATTAAGAAGTTTTATTACAGGAAAGTATTATTCGTTTACATCTAAGTCATTTAATACATATTAACTAATTCACGGTTTTCGGCAATAACATTCCTTAACCATAAACATATATTTCTTTTAGACTAACTGATTTCTTTATCTCAAATAAATTAACAGAAAAAATCCTCAGCGTTGCACCCACCATGTTTGATATAGCGTTATATTGTATATTTTTATAGAAGCCGATACATTCAAGAAACCTATTATAGTTGATACATAAGTATACACATTTTTAAAAAGGTACTTACATGTATGAAGTTCTGGAAGGTCCCGCAGTTGGTTAATAACTCCTTTCTTAATATTGTTCTGAAGCTATATATTATATCATTATGTCTCAGCTTTAAATTGTGGCATATTTCCCAGTTAGAATAATAAGCTCCTTTATTTCAGAGTCGTCCATCATTATACCTAAAAAGCATATAAAGATACTATTATATTTCTTTTTTAACCATTCGGATACGCAACAATATTATTATTACATCTTAAATTACTCAATTTACTTTTATTTAATACCTATATATGTACGTACCTTCAAAATATCCGTTAATTTTTAAAGTACACCAATAAATCCAACATCCATCTATATGAACATGAACATATCACGCCATCTTGACAAACACTGACGACTAAATCATAAATAGTTAATCTGCGCAATTCTTTTGTGGAAGAAAATCTCTTTGCAAGGAACATTTCTGCATTAATGACAAAGTTTTTATTTTATAACCACAGTTACTACAGAGGGTATTTCTGAAGAATTATTTCTTGTGGTTTAAAATATTTATTTAATTGCAAGAAAATTTCTTGTTCACAAATATAAATATGCATTAACTTAACATTATATTTCTTATACTGCAAAATATTTGTAGTTTTCAATTTAAGAAATAAAAACTTTAGGATAAGAAAATTAAATGTAGCCATTAATGCATTTCTTAGTATTGAAGAAATTATCTGTAAGAAATTATTGAGTTGTGTTTAAAAAACTCGTTTCTTTATATGTGAACCGGTATGTTTAAGTTAATAGGATATGTTAACTTTTAAGAAATATTGCTCAAAGAAATCGGTGTTTTAGGAGAAAAGAAATTGTTCTCTCGGTGTAGGTAAATAATAAATGTATAAATATTTCCTTCACAGAACAGCGATAATTTATCATAACTCGGACTTTAATTGAGTTTAAATATTATTCTATTTAGGCTGTGCTAAAGGACTGATCAGCTGGAGGTAACCATCGCCAGCACATCTGATTTGATAACATCCTGAGGCAGTTGTAGAGCAAACGGCAGGAACAAACAATTTCAAATCATGGACTCTACATTCTACACCCCCAAAGCAATATACATTTACAAACCCCTGGCCGCGAAGGCCTAATTTCCATAATTTGGATCCCGTGATTTTTGGTAATTGGTTAATTGTTAAATATATTAAAGATATGAGCTTTATTATTTTTATATATATATAAATTCGGGTTCAAAACGTCCTCCGACGTTGTCCGATGCCTTGTTACCAATATCTTCTATCATTGGAGTTTTCATCTTCTAATCCTCATACACTCATTGATTGTCTTACTCCTTGTATCCATGGCGTTCTTGGCCTTCCTCTTTTCCTCTTTTCTGTAGGTATCCATTTAATAATTTTCTTTGGCAGTCCATTTATACATATACTCTGAATATATATAAATATATAATACTCCCCCATTCTCTGAACTTGTTCGTACCACGTTAATTATTTCTTCTCAGTGCATTCTACATCCTGTAAATTCATTCTTCGCTTTACTTCCTCATTTTTAACCCGGTCCAATCTCGATGTTTTACTGGCTCTTCTTATGGCGTCCATCTCAGTAGCTTATACTTTTCTTTTTTGGCGTTCCTTTATTCTCCATGTTTCTGATCCGTATACCAATGTGCTCTTAATCATGGTGTTGTATATCTTTGGTGCTTTATTAATTTTTACGTTATTAAAAAAGGATATAACCCTAAAGATAGGCAAAATAAGCACACTTCCAGAATTTAATTTTTTTAAACTTTTTTACTTTCTGTGATTAAAAATACAGCTTAGTGCAATTTCAGCTCGCCACGCCCTGCATTCGCCCTCCCGCCAAAAACGTAGTTTTTTCGTTTTTGCGGTTTTTTAGGGGGATTGTAACCAATTTAAAAATTTCAAAAAATTCACACGCATGGTTGCGATTTTTACAAAATTTGTTTATTTTTATAGACTCGTCATAGTTTGAGTGTACCTACATAATCTCAAAAAAACATTTTTAAGCGTAGATATAAGTTTTTTTTGAGATGGCTGCAGGTCTAATTTTTACATGTAAGGATATCCAAAAAACTGATTTTTTCAAGGTTTTAAGGTGTTTTGCAAGGATTAATCACAATTGTGAGGTGGATAGTACCTAAATTTTTTTATTCAGCTTAATGCCTCGACAACTAATGTCCATTGGCATGGTGCAGTTGATTTTGCAATAAATGTAGTAATTTCGTAAATGTCTTGTTACTTAGTAAGGTGGACTTCATACAAAGCTGAGATTTGAACTTACAACCCTTAGATCCAAAGGGAGGATCTCTTACCACTGAGCCACAGAGGGGATACAAACTGAATTAATGCTTCTCCAATTCATATTAAAAGAATATGAAAAATAATAGTTTTAGGTCTCAAATAAGTCAATAAAACCATGGTTGAGAAGCTAAAGATTTCTTCAAACATGCGAATAACCCGGTTTTATTTAACATGCATGGGCTTAATAGTGTTTAAAGGTGATAAATATGGAAGAATCCAGTAAAAACCTCTAAATACATTTAAAACCCGGATTTTCCGTGCGTCAATGAGGTTGCATAATATGCAATAATATGCATAATATATTATATTTCTCTATGACTGGAAAATACATAATCTAATATTTTTCAAAAATATAGACATACCTTGTAACGTCTAATATAAGAGCACATTACAGCAAAAAAAAATCCAGCAAAAAACTCAAAAAAACTTAAAAACCGGGTTTATCGAATGTTTTAAAAAATTCCAAAAACCTGAAGAACATTGAAAAATATGTTTTTTTTTGGGGAGTTAAATCAGTTTCGCCCACTTTTTAAATTACCTAAAAGAATCAGAGTTCAAATTATATAGAACCTATAAAAAACCTTAATTTGATGTATTCTGAAATCTATACAATGCGAAAAATCTCCGAAAAAAACAAAAAAATTCGAGTTGTTGAAGGTGGTGTAGATACCTTACGGAAAGATCTGGAAAAAAATAAGAAATATATTTTTTTGATAAAATACATAAAATAAAAAAACAAGTGTGTACAACGGGTCAACCTATGGATCTATAAAAATAGACAGGTTTTGTAAAACCGTAAATTTTTTTAAATGAATAAACAAATAAATAAAATAAATAAACAAAAACGAAAAAATATCATTTATGGGGGTAGAGAGTGATGGTGCGAGGGCATTTGGTTGCTAATGGTGGGTATACCTTTACCATTAATTTATTATTGACGTCATAATAGGTTACTATTTGCCTAATTTCAACTCAACAATCGGACATTTTACCAAATTTGTCTTATAGAGTATCTAACGTTTTTTTGCCAAAGTCATCCCTGGAATCACATTTGAACCACTAACAATTAAATAAAAACCTTCGTCGAACAATTAAAAAGAATAAAAAGGCCTTGACAATGGTACTGGATCGGAGTTCGATGTCCCTTGTTGGCCTTCGTGTGTTGGTAAAACTGCATCTGGTACTCCGGTACCGCCGCGATCGTGTCATGGCGATCTGCGATCCACTTTACGATACGATGCGATAACGTACTTCCGGAGGACCTCCAAACCTAGTTTCGCGACCAACCAGCGAGAATGTGCGAGACGGCGAGGAGAAAGAGGAAGAATGGCCTAAAATACGGTGTATTTTTTACCTACGGTACATATATACGGTCAGTCTTTTGTAAAAAAGGACTGGTTTATATAATGTGTCAGGTGTTTCGCTAATAACTTACAGAGTGTGATATTCATATAGAGTCCAGAAAGCCACTGCGCATCCGCTAGGAGAAATATTCTGATTCGGATTTTTTGCACAATCTTACTCAAAAAGGACTCCTTTTAACAAATTTGCATGTTGCCAGGACCAAAAGGTGGTCAAAAATTTTTTAAACGTTTTTTTTTGTTTTTTTAAATCGGCCATTTTTAACCCTCAAAAAGTATGTGAAAAACTGAAAATTTGAATGTTGCCAAGGTATGTAGATATTCTTTAAACATCGATTGATGCAATCCCGAAGAGTTTTTGCAATACAATATTCAAAACTCCTCTGCTTTTTAATTGCTAATCAAGCGTGCGCGACACTATTTTCCACCGACAGTATGGTGCAAATGAAAGGAATAAGTTCGTTATTTCGTAAACCAGCGACTTTAACGAAAAATCCCGAAACAGGTCGATTTTTATTTTTAAATTATGATATTGTTGCATATATCGTATACTAGTGACGTCATCCATCTGGACGTGATGACGTAATTGATGATTTTTTAAATGAAAGTAGGGGTTGTGTGCTAGCTCATTTGAAAGGTTTTTCAATTCTCTATTCAGTAATATAAACGAATACTGAACGAATTCAGTAATATAAAAATGATTTATACAGGGTGTCCAAAAATTTTTTATTAAATTAAATTATTTGACAAAAAAGAAGTAGAAGGACACCCTGTATAAATAAGTATGTAAATGTTTACATTACTGAATAGAGAATTGAAGAACCTTTCAAATGAGCTACCACACGACCCCTATTCTCTAGATGATGTCACTAGTATACCATATATGCCACAATATCATAATTTAAAAATAAAAATCGACCTGTTTCGGGATTTTTATTTAAAGTCGCCGGTTTACGAAATATCGAACTTATTCCTTTCATTTGCACCATACTGTCGGTGGAAAATAGTGTCGCGCACGCTTGATTAGCAATTAAAAACAAAGGACTTTTGAATATTGTATTACAAAAAACTCTTCGGGATTTCATCAATCGATGTTTAAAGAATATCTTCCTACCTTGGCAACATTCAAATTTTCAGTTTTTCACATAGTTTTTGAGGGTTAAAAATGGCCGATTTCGCAATTTTTCAATTTTTAATCGCTTATATGTCAAAAACTATCATTTTTAGAGAAAAGTCACTAAAGACCTTTTCTGTTTGGAATGATCCAAAAACGTAAAAAAACTTTTTTCCATGCTAAAAAAATAATTTTAGCGAAAAACAAAAAAAAAGTTTAGAACATTTTAGAATTACTTCTCTATCTTTTTTTCAAACAAAAGTTCTGGTCCTGGCCCCTGTTATAAAAATTTAAGAATTTTTATAAACTATTAAACGTATATCGAAAAGGAATTGATCAATCAGATCTTACGAAGTCTCATTCGATTTGTGATTAAAAGGACTACAATATAATGCTTTTTGAGTAAAAAAAAATGAATTTTTACAAAAGCCATTTTACAAATGGAGAAAAATTCACATTTTTAGTTATTTTGTATAACCTATTAGGTCAAATTTAATTTAACACAGATCAAATTTAAGCTTTTTTATGTACTTTTACAATATTGTGATCATTTTACTCTAAAATATTGAATTGATGCAATAAAATAAAAATAATTTTGATACAATAAATCAAAAAACGCTGCTTGTTCACTTTAAAAATGCCATGAAAAGGAGGTCACCCCAGGAATTGCCTTTCATAACCCTATGCTGGTTTCAAAAATGATAATGTTGATCATGATTTTTTTTATTGGTTTTAGGATAAGACCATGCGGTCAGAAACAAAGTAAGTAGTACATAATATAAACATAATACAAACAAAACAAATATACATAATATAAACAAAACATAAAGAAACATAATATATCTTATCTAAATTATCTAAATAGTAATCTAAGTTAAGGTTATCTAAGTCTGACCGACCTTTTTGTTAAGAGCAGATATATTATTATTAAACATTTTTTTTCAAAGTGAATTTTTGTTAAATTAATCTTAATAAACATTTTCGGATAAGGACAAAGGTCACACTTTTCTCATCCAAGGGATTTTCTTATCATTTTCTATTAATTATTGATTACCTACATACCCACCCCACACGGTAAGGCAGGCGTGTAGGAAATCAAAAGGAAAGACATTTAAGGTTACAAGCATAATCTAGTCTTCTATAATTTAATTTTACAGTCATATAGGGAAAACAAAATAAAATCAAATATACGTTTATCACTCAGAGCCAAAAGATAATGTTGATCATCTTTGTTTACATTTTTTAAATGTTTTACATCTTTGTTATTGCAAAGGTGGTATTATAGTTGTGCAACTATTTTATTTTAGGCAACAAAAGTAAACCTTTTTAACTCATTTTTAACATAGAATATCTGTGAAAAATAGTTTGTTTTTTGTTTAAATTAAATAAAATTAATTCAAGATACATTATTTTTAGCTTACCGTTAGTTTAGGCGTTAACTTTACAAAAGTACAAGCAAAACCAGCATATTACCTGCAACAAAAAACAATGATGTTATTACCTAAATAAAGCACAAGAATTAACTACAAAATAGGTATTAGCGAGTCTTATAAAATTTCTGAGATATACGGATAATATGCGTAGTTTTGAATAGGACCACCCATATATTTTACAATCTCCTGTTACAGTTTTTAATTCCCGATGCAGCATAAATCCTGTTAATATTGGTCTCTTGAAATTTCCCATCTTCCAAAACGGTTGTAACAAAGACATCCTTTCTTCTAGTGTGATATTATTATTATAGGTCTTGGGCCCACATTCAAAAAAATATTCAGTTATTCATGTCGAGTCGGACAAATTTTCTATTTCGGAAAATTTTCGGGAAGGGAGTGTTTCGTAACTTTGGCTGGTCCGACAATTGGAGTACTCTTAAAAATTTGTCTGACAAAATCAAATCAAATTTAATGATACTTTATGATATGTGCCCCCTTCTCCCACTGTGGAGGTCGTAAATGATGATTTTTTTTTCAGTATTGGTTGATAAAAATACTGACTAAAAATACTAAAAAATAAATACACAACAAACCTGTCGATACTTTACGATATTTGTATACGTTTTTTAAGATTTTAATAATTGAAATTACTACTTTTGTAATCAAGTATATTCAAATGGGAAATAAGCCACAATTTTACCTAAAAATGATTTTATTAACGTTTCGACGCCCAAGTCGGGTGTCGTTGCCAAAATACAAAATAATACTAAATAAATAAAAATTGAGTTGGGATTGATTTCATGTAATCGAATGAACTATCTTTTAGTAAAGTCGTCCCAGGAACGCAACTCATCAATATTGGCAATATCATTTTAAAGTCGTCTACTTTAAAATGTATAATACGTGTCTGAATTGCCGATATAAATGAGTCAGATTAAATAAATTATTGTTGTTCTGAAGCTATTTCCTTGTGGCATTTTTATAATTACGTATTTTTTATGGGAAATAAGCCACAATTTTACTAAAAAATGAATTTATTAACGTTTCGAAGCCCAAATCGGGTTTCGTTGTCAAAATAAGTATTTTTACTAAATTTTACTAAAAAATGAATTTATTAACGTTTCGAAGCCCAAATCGGGTTTCGTTGTCAAAATAAGTATTTTGACAACGAAACCCGATTTGGGCTTCGAAACGTTAATAAATTCATTTTTTAGTAAAATTGTGGCTTATTTCCCATAAAAAATACGTAATTAAATAAATTATTAGAATAATTTTTTACTAAGCAACATTTTTATTTATTTAGTATTATTTTGTATTTTGACAACGACACCCGACTTGGGCGTCGAAACGTTAATAAAATCATTTTTAGGTAAAATTGTGGCTTATTTCCCATTTGAATATACTTGATTATAAAAATGCCACAAGAAAATAGCTTCAGAACAATACTACTTTTATTAGGAATAAGCCGCAGTTTTATTTTAAAATAAATTTATTTTGATGTTTATATTGCCCCTTCGGAAATAGTTCTCAAAATTCGAAACTTAGTTTAAAATAAATTTGTGGTTTATTCCCAATAAAAATAGTAAATTGCATTAAGACGCCTCAAGCAAACAACTTCACAACAATTTTAATTAAACATCCAGACATCTTTTATCTTGTACATATTTTCTGCATAGACACTTGACCAGATTGATCTCCGGCTACTTATTCCACATCGGCAGATTGTACCCTCAGCAGCTGTATCTCCAGACGCCGAAATTGATTAAGCAGACTCCAAGACGGCGTCTTGGAAATGATCCGACAGGTGCTTATCTCATTCGAATAAAACCTCCTGCCAGTTCGGCAAATCTCAGAAGAGCCGTCAAATCATGTAAAAGCGATTCCATCACTTTTTTAATGCGAATCTATTGTTGGGGTGCGAAGGGTTGTTAATCAACTTAATGGATGTTGGATAGAGAGAGATTGGATCGGTCAGCAGTCGAGACTAATAATACAATAAATGCTCTCTTCTTACAAGAGCCGGGCTTCTTAAAATGCCGATATTAACCATTAACATGCAAAAATTAGGGAAATAATTTTTTATTTTGTAACTGATATTGCTGTATAAACAGAAAGCACTTCAAAAATTGGTGTTCAATATGACTACCTTGTCTTTGGAAACATAAATCCATTCAGAATGAAAATTCTGCAATTCTCTTATTACCTATGCCTTTTAGTTCTTGGATAGTCTGTGGCCTATATACATATGCTTTTTAAATAACATCATAAAAATAATCTAGAGGTGTCAAATCCCGGGATCTTCCTGTCCATTCCATAGCTACCATTAAATTGCACATTAGAACACAGTTTTCATAAGATTTTAGTTAGTAAACAAATTTGGTTCGGCTAATGGATTAAGTCCACAGTCAAGAAATCCGATAGCACACAACACAGTTTTTAATCCTAATCAACTTTTCGCAATTGCAATTTTCCATATAATGAATTTAAATACGTAAATAAACAAAGTTTTCGTTATAATAATTCTCGCATTTTCAGTTTGTTTATATTCAAAACGGTTATTTTAAAAAGCTAATGTCATTGATCAGTACCAACATTGGATTAATTTTGTTTGTCTTTTACACCTATTAAAATCTCACACATATTTCTTTCTAGGTCACCCAATTTATCTTAAGACAGTATTTCTCGTTATTTTCTAAAAATAAACCCCTTACAGTCTGCACAATAATAATTCCATTACTAAATCACCCGTAAAATTGTCCCCGAACTCTATTTTTATCTCTTCCACAATATTTTTCTCTACCCACCCTTACGAAACAATCCAACCGACGATATTTTAGCCCAGTATATGAACGGGAAATACGGCGATATCGTGGAATTTTCAGGGTCAATTTTCAGGATAAATTTACTAATTTGTTTTACTTCATTTTTTTCATTTTTTACTTCATTTACTTCTCATTTTTGTATGTCAATACTTTTCGGTTATTTGCAATTTAAAATGTTTATTTTTCGACAAAAAAAACATGTTTCAGACGGTTTTTCGGAAAAACGTCAAAAAGTTTTCAATTGGAAAAAAATATATTCTTAGCAAACATATAGCATGAAGCAAAACGAAAAAAATTGTATACTCGTGAAATTTATAGACCCTGCAAAAGCAACGTTGTAGCTCATGAAAAATACGTTCTTATTCGTCAAAATCCAAATCGAATATTTCAATGTATAATTACCAAAAAATTAAGCACTTTTCGCAAACAACTCATTAAAACTGTTTTAAGTGTTAAAAAATCATTAAAAAATCTATATTTTTAGGTTTTTTAAAAATTTTCTATAATCAAAACAGCCAATAATGCTTAAAATTAATCTGGCTTCTTTTTTTTTGAAAACAAAAGTGAAAATCTCCCCTTAATTTAGCATCCTAAATGAAATTAATCTTCACCGCTTTACAAATTTGCTTTGCATAATATGTATTTTTTATATGATTTGTAAGTTTCACCGGTTTAAAATGCTTATTTTTGAAAGGGTTATAGTTAAAAGGGAGTTAAAGAGTCACTAATCACGAGTGTATGCAAGCTTTGAACAGCCATATCTTAACAAATTTTTGTCTTACAGAAAAACAAAATAAAACTAGCATATTTTATAAAAGCCAAACCTACATTTTTTACT